>NW_016167134.1:226-7408 GCF_001687245.7 Rhagoletis zephyria | reverse complement strand
TCATCTTCATCTTCATCTTCATCTTCATCTTCATCTTCATCTTCATCTTCATCTTCATCTTCATCTTCATCTTCATCTTCATCTTCATCTATGGTAACCATGAAATGCCGCACATCTCTTAACAAGATGGCTCAAAGGTGATATGGGTTCCGGGACACTGAGACATTGAGGAGAACTATAATGCCAACTGCCAGGAAATTATAACCGGCGCTCAGCGTTAAACGCACTGACCTACTACTGTGCAGTATATCAGTTTGTTAGTATATGGTATAATACGACATTGCCTGATTGACAAGCATGCCTATCGACTAGGCGTACGATTACATGACTTCAATAGAAGTTGTCAAGATGAAGAAGAGGAGGAAACGATTCTGCACCAGTCGTGCCAGTGCTCTGCTCAATCCAGACGAACATTGACCACTCTGGGTAGACAATTCTTTGATAACTTGGATGATCTTAAATGCGTCTAAATCAGAGATGTTCCGAAAATTCCTGCGAAGTTCAAAATTGTTTTAGGAGAGATATACGACCGCGACAACTTAACCTAACCTAACCCTTTTCTATATTTCAAACCTTATTTCATCTTCATATTTATGTATATTTAAATTTTACTTTAGCTTTATATTTATTTGTATCTTTATATTAATGGGTATTTCTTTTTATTTTTATATTTTTCTTTCTCTGCATCTTATCTTTGCTTAATCTTTGTCTTTATTTTTATCTTAATCTTAAACTTTATTTTTACCTTTATATTTGACTTTCTCTCTTGCCTTCTTTCCCAGATCAGCAAACACTAAATTATATATGTACTTATTTATTAGATATAGTAAATCGTGTTCTTGCCAGAACGGGACAGTGGCACAGATATTGCTCCACATTCTATACCTCCTCCTCGTCCCTACAGCTATGACAAAGATCATTGGAGGTGTATGCCGGTAATAGCACCGGCTACTGCCTGGGTTCCTTCGCCCAGCTGTCTTTGGCCAATTAAATGAAAACTGATTTGATTCGGTATTTGAAAGAAGACAGAGGGGCGCCTGTATTATGCGCATAGTTAACTGTGCGTTTATTCAGTCGCTTCCGTTAGAAGTCTATCGAAGCAGAATATTAGGCGTAAAGTTGCTGAAATATTGATTTGTGATCTGTTGAAGCCCAAAAAGGACCACAGTGCACGGCATTGTATTACCCTACAGAATTCATTACATCAACGTGTTGCAAGCGGCATAAACTACAACAGCATGTGGCAAAGTTAAACGATAAAAAAACCTGAAAGCAGGTAAAAGGTAGCAGTAAAGCTTGTAGAACTTACATAGATACAAACAAACATACAAACATATGCACCACCAGCATAAACAAAGACTGACAAAACAAATGAACACCCAAATGAAGGAGCAGGTGATGCCACAAAATTTATGCATTTATGGATGTTTATTTGTACATAAATTTATGTATGTAAACTTGCTCTTACTGACTTATGTACATAAGTATGTATGAATGTGTGTTAGTAAGTTACAACAAAAAAATTTAAAATCCGCTATGCGCGCAACCTGGCAAGCTGCTACCGTTTTTGTGGCAACCACGGTGGCTGGCGAGATGCCAGCAAATAGCGGAAATCCATAGGATATGCGATGAATTATTAAAAAAACGTTACACAATAAAACTAAGCTAAATCATAAATTCTGCATTACGTAGTTAGCGAGCGGGTGAGCGAAAAGGAGGGAAGAGAAAAAGCGACTGGCGTTGCATTAAAACATGTGGCACAGCGGCACCAGCCGGGTTGGGGCTTTTGATTCTATTTGAACTGTATTTCTCTTAAAGCGTGCCCCCTCCTCCCCCCTCCCCTCGCCTTTGCCCCTTTCGTTCCGGCTGCCTACAGTATCAGCTTTACTTGCGTGTGGCACTGTCTGTCATTGGCTTTTGGGGTGGCAGCAATGTGTTAGCGATTTGCTAAAATTAATTGCACTTTGTCTACCAGCTGATAAATGTCAACACAATGCACTACTTTATTTTCTAACAAAATGCACACAAATATTTACTAGCTGCACACATGCCACACTACCGCTTGTGTACGGCACTTTTCAATCGCATCATCACTCACTCCATTGCTGAGCAAATAAATTTGAAAGAAACACTTGTAATAAATACTCAGTTAGACGGGCGTTTGGTTGTTTGGCCAATTGGTTGTGAGACTTTGTGTTAGCTGCTCTCTTTGCTTGGCTTGCCTGTTAGAAGTAATAAATACTAATGCAACAAGTTAATTTCCTGTTGGCAAACAATCGTGCCACTAAAATTTGAAATCAACTCCAATGCAGCAAGAAAACAAGCTGTACTTTGTATTAAGAGAGTCATATGTATTACATATAAATTAGGGTGGTCCAAAAAATTTTCCCTCCTGCCACCCCCTAGATCTGAAGAATATCCAAAATAAGGNTAGGGTGGTCCAAAAAATTTTCCCTCCTGCCACCCCCTAGATCTGAAGAATATCCAAAATAAGGAGAAACGTATTTTTTTATTTTGAAATTGATTAATATTTCTCCCGTGCCACCGGGGCTTTGAAGTTTTCCATGTAATTTAGATGGGGAAAATACAATGTTTCGTAGAATTGCTATTAAATCGTTAAAAATAAATATTTTTTGAGCCGAAGGCCCTGTAGCTAGTGCTGTTATATTTTGTAGGTAGTATAATTATTTATAATTATAGTCCCTTTTAATAAATAAATTTACAAAAAATATTTTTTTTATCAAATAAGTCTATNTTTGAAATCAACTCCAATGCAGCAAGAAAACAAGCTGTACTTTGTATTAAGAGAGTCATATGTATACATATAAATTAGGGTGGTCCAAAAAAAATTTCCCTCCTGCCACCCCCTAGATCTGAAGAATATCCAAAATAATCAGAAACGTATTTTTTTATTTTGAAATTGATTAATATTTCTCCCGTGCCACCGGGGCTTTGAAGTTTTCCATGTAATTTAGATGGGGAAAATACAATGTTTCGTAGAATTGCTATTAAATCGTTAAAAATAAATATTTTTTGAGCCGAAGGCCCTGTAGCTAGTGCTGTTATATTTTGTAGGTAGTATAATTATTTATAATTATAGTCCCTTTTAATAAATAAATTTACAAAAAATATTTTTTTTATCAAATAAGTCTATTTCCCTTCAGAAGTCTTCAAGAAATAACACAATGATGCTTATTTTACTTAAAAATTGTACGCACGAACAGCTCAATGGATGTGTTTAATTCTTGCATGCATTCTACTCGATTATTTCTGTGGGTAGTCTTAAAAAATTAAAAAAATAGGNGATGTGTTTAATTCTTGCATGCATTCTACTCGATTATTTCTGTGGGTAGTGGTAAAAAATTAAAAAAAAAGTGTTGCCAGATATTTGAAAATTTAAAATTATTTAAAGGCTCATTAATATAATTAAGTTTCTTCATTAAAATAAAAATCGTCTGGAGATATTTAAAAACATTTTTGTACGGGGCTGCCACCTTTCAAAAGAGTACAACAACGGTTATTAAAAATTTAGGCTTATTTAAAATCATAATATAGGTATCAAATGGAAGGTATGTATGTATATGCACTCCCAGCAACGGTTTTTGAAAATACATTAATTCGCACATATTTTTCGATAAGGTAGCCATTTATCTATAGTAAAATATTTTCTAAATCATGTTACATGCGGTTAAGTAAAATATGAGTTTAAAAAAAGGTGTTAAAATAAACCTTTAACCACTACATATTTCTGGATAGAGTTGGCACCTATCTAAAAAGATAAAATGAGTGCGATATATCGACGCTACCATGTCAAACTATCGAATCTGCAGAAATGCATATTGCATCATTTCACTTAACTTACATAATTACCTCATCTTAATTAAAATATGGCTGGCAACCCAATTTAAAAACATGTTAGTCCAAAGCTTATGCGTACACCTTTCCTGTGATACCCATATTGTGGTTTTAAATAAGCTTTTGGTTTTTTAGAAAGGTGGCAACCCCGTTCAAATGTATTTATAAATATCTTTANGCATCATTTCACTTAACTTACATAATTACCTCATCTTAATTAAAATATGGCTGGCAACCCAATTTAAAAACATGTTAGTCCAAAGCTTATGCGTACACCTTTCCTGTGATACCCATATTGTGGTTTTAAATAAGCTTTTGGTTTTTTAGAAAGGTGGCAACCCCGTTCAAAAGTATTTATAAATATCTTTAAACGCTTTTAGTTTTGATGAAGAAACTTAAATATTTTATTGACCTTTAAATAATTTTAAATTTCAAATATCTGGCAACCCTATTTTTCAAATTTTTTTATCACAAACCTACAGAAAACATCGAGTAGAATGAAAACAATAATTAAACACATGCACTAAACTGTTCGTGCCTGATTTGGTTAGGAAAACATAAAACAACTAACTTTTGCATATAACAGATAGGATTATCGGTTATTATAACGCACTTAGTAAAATTGTTAAGTTAAATAAGCATCATGGTATTATTTTGTGAAGACTTCTGAAGAGAAATTGTCTTATTTGATCAAAAAGTATTTATTTTTAAAGATTTTATAGCAATTTAATGAAAAAATGTAACCATGTAAAATGCATGAGAAACTTCAAGGCACTAGTTAATATTATTCAATTTCAAAGTAAAAAAAATACGTGTCTCCTTAAATTTCAGGATCTAGGGGGTGTCTAGAGGAAAACNAGAAACTTCAAGGCACTAGTAAATATTATTCAATTTCAAAGTAAAAAAAAATACGTGTCTCCTTAAATTTCAGGATCTAGGGGGTGTCTAGAGGAAAACAAAAATTGGACCACCTTAATGTACATATGTATGTAAGTATGTAAATATGTATGTAAGTAAATATGTAAAAATTTTTTGAAATTCTTCTTAAAGTTTGAAATCTCTTTTGGCTACTCGTCCTGTTTACCAATTGTCTAAAATATTGCTGTCGTAAATATGCAAATATTGTCTCAATATGCAGATATGCGCTGCTGTGCTATGTAAGAAAATAGAAGACGAAAGAAATCTTCATGCAAATCTTGTTCCGCCTCCTCCGCTAGCTGGTGTTAGCCTGACATTCGTCACTAGCCAACCAGTCGGTGATTGACAATCAATCTTGCCTGGCAGGCTTGTAAGCTCGCGAAACGAAGCGAGCGACAAGCAGCATTGAGCGCATCTTCAACTATCAGAAATGTTGCACAGTATGAGATAAAGAGACATATTAGGGAAAAATAAAAGTTTAATGGAAATGAAGACCCCGAGGAGTTTTCTGAAATCTGTAGCATTTAGGCCGTTAAGAGACGTAAGATGCGGACACACAAATGTCCTGGAAACACTGCCGAATAATCTACGAAAACTGGATTAAAATACTTTTATACTCTTTTAGACATCAAATTTCCTAAGGTACTACTAAAATCTGCGCGCTTCTGAATGATCCTTGACCATTGTATTGGACCCTAGGCACAGGCACATTCGTGGCAACTACATTTGTCAACAATAAGGAAAGGTTTTGTAGCCATTTCTGCTCAGGACGTGCGCATGCCTCTAACCTCCTGCAATCACAGATCAAATACTGGGCTCACAGCTGGTATCTATCTGTCAGATCTCCACGCGAATCTGACCAAAAATTTATGAAAATCGATATAAATATTTAAAGGCCTCAGTGGATTCACAGCTCCTCTCGCTGATTAGTAGTTGAGGTAGTCATCGGACACTACTTTATGGGCGCGCTTAAAAAGAGGTTGGGATATCCAACCAACGATTTTTGTGACAGCTGCAGAGAGATTGACGAAGTGGAGAGCAGCGAAAACTATCTCTGCCACTGTATCGCCCTGACCAATCAATTCTTTAAACGGTACTTTATAGATTGTTTAGCATACCCGAACGCAGCGAGTTTGCTCAATGTTTTGTGCTACGAGTATATAAAATGCACTCCGTGGCTCAATTTTTAAGGGAAGAAAGGAAATAAATGGCTTGCTTCCGCCAGTTCAGTCACATCGGGCTTTTGCAAACAACGCGCGCTTTCATGATCTTGCACAAAAGCAGCCATCCCAACCTAATCTAACGCCACTTAAGGACGAACTCTTAGTTTTGATACGAGTCTTGACGAGCCGCTGTTTAACACTAACCCATGCGGTACGGCGTAGTATCATTATGGACCCCTATTGCCTCAAGTTAAACAAAGTTACCCTCCCAGGAAAATCTGTTAAATAGTTTCACGGTGAATAATATAAGAAATGTAAAAATTAACTTTTCGCAGGTCTGCCATTTGGGTCTGACAAATGGGAACGCTTGGGAAACTTCTGAAAGAATTATTCCACGCCAACTTTGTGATCCCGTTGGAGTGGGTTATGGCTAGCGCAAAATATAGGGTCATGCCAAATTTAAAGAAATTAATTTTTCCTCTCCTAATAAAAGAGAGGTAAAATGGAAAAGGTGAGAGGCTCCAGAGAAATGTAGAATCTATATATTAATACGCTAACATAAATTTTGTCTCCGTTCGTTTGGCGATTCTACCGAACCGATTTCAAAACCAAGAACACCGTTTGAAAAGCATTTTTCCGTAGATGAGCAGAGTTTTTATGGTTTTACAATTGGTTGAAAATTACGGCCAAAACCGTCGTTTAAACATTTTCGAATTGTGTATAGATGTTGCTGCAACATGTTCAATTTGACATGTTTCGCCTGTTGTTTCACTTGCACATTTGAAATTAAGCTTTGAAGTAAAGATAAATATGAAGATGAAGAAATAAATGATAACGATGTAGTAAAAAAAAAGAAGGCAAAAGTTAAGATAAAGACGAAAATGGAGACAATGTGAGATACATAAGAAGTAGGGTAACTGAAAGGGTAAGAAAATTTCTTGCATTTATGAAGTGAAACTTCTTTAGCGGCAGTTGGTTGGGAGTAAATCGTCAAATTCGAGGGGAATAATGCACATAGAAATGGTTCTCAGCGGTTTACCGATTTGAGAATAAAAACAAAAACAAAGATGCCTGGAGGTACAGGCAAAAACGAAGATCAAAGTAAATTTAAACACTTTAAGGTAAAGGTGAAGAGGAATATGCAAAAATAAAGATAAATATGAAGAAAAGGATGAGGATGAAGATCGATATTGTTATCGATATAAAACTCGATATTCTTATCGATATAATAATCGATATTGCTATC
>NW_016167134.1:0-68 GCF_001687245.7 Rhagoletis zephyria | reverse complement strand
GTTCTCAGCGGTTTACCGATTTGAGAATAAAAACAAAAACAAAGATGCCTGGAGGTACAGGCAAAAAC
>NW_016167133.1:0-22254 GCF_001687245.7 Rhagoletis zephyria | reverse complement strand
GCGAATTCGAAAGTGAAAGCCAACGAAAAACTTTAAATAAATATGCATGGTTTTTGATGTACATACATACATATGTACATAAGTATGTACATCTAAATGTATATATAGGTTTGGAAGTTATTATTTTCTCAGAAATTAAATAACTTTATGTTAATGTAAGTGCGAGTCAAACTTATTTGATTTTATACTGAACCGCGCAATTAGAAATTTCAATGAAATCAGAACTAAATAACGGCGAAACACAGTTTAAATTCGTACAAATTAAAGCTAAGGTCAAAGGTTCGAATGAGCGTTTGTTTGTTATTTCATAGAGAATTTTGAGGAAAAAGTATCGAAAAGAAATATACATATTTATGTGTATCTACATATATAGCACTGCCTCTCTTTGCAGTTCGTTTTAACGCTATGATTTCAAATGTAACAAAAAATAAATTACATATTTATATCACCGAAAATAATGAATTTTATGTAAAAAAGGTGCTTATTCTCTCGAGGCTCCAGAACATGGCCAATAAGTCGAATTTTTCAACTAAACACGTCATTTCACTATTACAAAAAAAAAAAGAACTTAAATTTCGTAGCTAGTCCGTATACTATAGACGGTGACGAAAATATAAATAGCGACGCTGAATTTTAACAAGCTATGGCTATTTTTCTTTTGTGTATTTAATGTGTTTTTTTTATGAGAGTATAGCTTGTTATTTAAACAAAAGCCATGTAGGTCCGCATTTCGAACTTTGCGCAAATAATAACAAAACTCGACAAATCTGAACAAAATTGCATCACATGTTAAAAAGATTTCGGTATGCAGTTTTATAGCCTTTGAAGTTGTATATAAGTATATAATATAGAGTAAATTTGAAGTGACAACAAAATACCGTTGATTTTTTGGAATTCTTTTCTGTCCAAGCCACTTCAAATTTGCACTTTATTATAACAAAATTGAATCGGCTATAAAACTGCGCACTCAAAATATTTCCAAGAAATCTAATTCAAAAAGCTCAAAATTTTGATAAAACTTTATCGTTTTGTTCTAATTTTTGTACAAAGTTTGAAATTCGATCTTCGATGGTTTTTTGTTAGATAACGAGCTAAACTTAATAATAAACCAAAGAAAAATAGCAAAACTAGTTAAAGAGTCTCGTCCTTATATATATTATCGCCAATGTAAACACATTTTTTAAAGTAAGACGAAATATATTCCATTTTGCAAATGTTCACTTTAATTGAATTTGTTTTTTTTTTGTGTGTTTTAACAGGTTACATCCTCTTAAACATCTTTTGCTTGATTCGGCATCCTTTGGCAATATTTGATTTAATTTTAAAAATTTTATTTCCACAGGCAGGATTTAATTTTGAAGACGGTGGGCGATATTTTACATGGAGAAAATACATTTTATCGTAGAATTGCAGTTAAATCGTTAAAAATAAATACTTTTTTATCGAATAAGTATATTTACCTTCAGAAATCTTTAAAAAACTAAATTATGATACATATTTAACTTTAAAATTTTACTAACTGTATTGCATTGTTCAGTTATGAAAATTTGGTCGGGAATTAATTTCCAATTTTTTATTTTCCTATTTCAATGTGACAGAATATTGCACATGAGTGCCCAAATACATGTCTGCTTAGCTGTCCCGCGTAGCGCTGCCCCATACGCGAGAGTAAACAATGCGATGAGCACTGAATGTACACCCAACGTCGAAGGGGTAAGCCATTTAGCAAGCCTGATGGTTACACATGCACATTTCTCTATAAATATGTACATACCTGACAAATAAAAGGAAGAGCGGAATACATGCCGCATTTCAAAACCACAGCAAAGTACGTGTATCTCTTAGATAGCGTCAGCTCACCCAATTCAAGGTCCATTTGCAAAATTGCAATTATTTGAATGGACGTGTATGTATGGAGATGTGCCTCGCATCAGCGTCGTGCTAAATAGGCGCGGACATTTCCCCTATAATAATGCCCATCGTCTGTATTTTTGCTTGTTTCTCATTTTGTGGGCATTTAGCCCAAATTACAGCCCAGAAGCGCACCCAAATTCAATAGATGGCTTACGTATTTGAAATGGCTAAGGGAAAAGTGCACCTGTGTGTGTGCATAGCTGTGCCAGCGGCGAGGTAAATGAGGCGAGAATCCGCCACGAGCCAAGAGTATTGACAGCATATCGATTGTACGCGTAGAGTTGTGGTAATGTAGGTATTAGTGGGCGGCACTTTGAACAGGAAAAACCACTTGTAACAACGACATTAGCATTTTAGGCACTCAGCAGCTGGCGTGGCAAAAGAGGGAGGGGGGAGGAGGTGGTGTGCCTTAAGTAATTGCCCAATGCTAATTACAAAATTCCGAATGTTGAGGGTTTTAATTAGAATAAATTAAAAACAAATAAACTCATTATTATTGCGCGACCGGCTGTTAACTTTGCTTAAAAGCATCCGTCGGCCACCATGACTTTTTAAGCCTCCCTATTGGCAATTTTGTTGGAAACTAATTTGGTTTTCATAAGCGGTTGGAGAAGATTTAAATGCTCAATGCTGCCAAAAAGTTTTTGAAGCTTGTTTTTTTTTTAACCACAAATACATGGTATTTGTTGCTTCATTGGCCATCAGCGTGGTTACATTAGCTATTGGGTTATACGTAATTGAAATTTCGTGCTTTGCCTAAGTGAAAGGGCGCGTTGTTGTAACAAAGAGTTAGAAATTTGCACTGCCTTAATCAAGCAAGCAAAATTTCTGTATTTGATATTTTTTTTTCTATTCTAAATTATAATTTGTAACGAGTTAAAGGAAGTGTGAACCTCTTTATAATATGGTTAAAAAGTTGTGGAGCTAAAACAAAATAATCGTTAATTGTATACTCACTTTTCGCATTTGTCCCATTATTAGAACCTTTTTAAATTGTTTTAACTTTCTTCTTAATTAAATTTGCATTTAGAATTTAGAAGAAAAACTTCTTTTTAATTTTACATAAGTATTTGTACTGAGTTGTACGTACGAAAAGAATCAGTTTTGTAATGCTCCCAAAAATTATTTTACGTAGGTGTGTACGTGCATCTGTATTAAAAATTCATGATAAAATATAGTAAGGTAGAGCCGTTCTCTCAATTGTTCGGCCACGATTTTTTTTTTTTGGAAGTTTGCCAGCATTTTAAAAACACATAAAATTGAGAATAAAAAGAAGAAATTGTTCAAAATTGTTGTTGTTTAGGATTGAAAATGAAAATGCGTATGTGAGTTTGTCTTTAAAATTTTAAAGTAAAATTGTTTGCAAACGTCAAAAATGCCAAAAGTGTCTCTCAGCGGTTCTACCTTACTATTTTTTTTTATGACGAAAACTCACAAACGGTGACGTTGCCGTTGCTTCTTCTCGCCTCTATTAACAGTAAATTTGATATGTTGCTACGTACATACGTTTACGCTACGTCTTTGACTAATTTCGCCTTTAGGGTGCAGCGAAAAGAATAAATTTTTCGATATCGAAATTCGAATAGCGAGGTCAAATTGCGTAAATTATTTACATTGCACCGAGTTACACCGATTTCCGATCAGGTAATATTAATGGTCGCCTCAAGATTCTTATTGCTTCGAAAAATATCTCATATTAAATATGGGTCTTTTATAATTTTTTAATAGATTATCTAGAAAGATTTTGTGTTAAAATAAAAAATTAAATTATTTACCTAGTTAAAGTTTTCATATTCGATGGGATCTCAATAAGACATCTCCCCAGCAATAATAAAATTTCAGGTCCAACGAGTAATAGTAAATTCGCTGCCGGTGTGGATTGAATTCGCTCGACGCCATTCGTATAATAACTTTAAAATACATCGCAAAATCTTTGAATACCTCATATTTTTTGTGGTTATAAGTACACACAAACATGCGCAAAGTAAACCCATGAATATACCGTTTCTACATATTTAGCAAACGCGTACAACCTACTGCGTTCTTGTCAAGTTTTCGTTAAGCGCGAATATGGACGTGGAGTGTAATTTATCAAAAATTTCTACTAGTCTGCGGCTTTGTAGCTATTCGCATAAAAATTGTGTTACCAATTTTCAGGGTGGCGGCTGCTCGTTAGCGGACGCAGTGAGGTACCAAAACGTTAAACGTTCAACAATGTGCCAACTCCACTACTCTCGCTGTGCACTTTCCGCAAGTTGTGCAGCGGCTGTTGCTGTTGCTGCTGCTGCTGATAGTCGGACCATCAGCGCCAAAACCATAAAGGCCCGTCCACATAGAACTTTGACGTTGCGTTGGCGTTGGCGTCGCTTTACCAGCTGACTATGAATACATGAATTCAAATGCAGCCGTCCACATAGCCGAAATTCGACAACGCTCACGCCAACACAAAGCAAAAAGATGGCCAACTCTCAACTTTTCGCGTACGTTGCTCGTCAGCTGTTGCAAATAAATACAATTATGTGAAATATTTTTGCTTTTCAATCAAGTGCGGGCAAGAAATATCTTTTTTAGTGCAATTATTGATATGAAATATTAATTAATCTCTCGTTAGTATGTTAATTTAGTGGCCCAAGCATTCGCTGCCAAACGTTCATTGTAGCAAGCATACTTTTAACGTGCGTTCTGTCAAACCAACTCCAACGCCAAAGCCAACGCGAAAGTTCTATGTGGACCGGCCTTAAAACTATCGCGCCACTAACGCAATTTGCATAGTGATGGCAGATGAAGTGTGACAAATTTACTAATTTCCGCTGCCATAACTAAAGAAAAATGCCAAAAATGATATACGCTTACACTTTGTGGCAGGCAAAAATTTTGTATCTACACACAGCTGCTGTTGACAAGGAGGCATGTATGCACATTAGGGTGGTAAAAAAAAAACGTAGAGTTGGAATTTGAACGCTCTCACGTCCTAGGATTGTTCTGTACCGAAAAATATTATATCCCCGTTTGTTTTTTTGAAATCAACAAATTTTTTCAGATCGCCCAAAGCTCTCAAAGTCTTTCATGTATTTTATATGGGGAAAAAATAATTTTTCTTAGGAATGGTATAGAATTCTTGAAAATCAATATTTTTCGATCAGAAAACTTTGTCTCCCTTCACGAGACTTTCAATAATAACACGCAATCATTTATTTTTACCATTTTTTAACGATTTGTATGGGTCCCTCCATTGAATTTTTTTTTGGGTTTTACGGGTCCTTTAAAAATAGCTAGTATTAAAAAATGATTAACTAAACAAACGGGTATTATTATTCAAAATCTCCTGAAGAGAAGTAAAGTTTTCCGATCGAAAAATATTGATTTTCAAGAATTCTGGACCATTTTTACGAAAAATTGTTTTTCCCATATAAAATACATGGAAAACGTTTTTCATTTCAAAATAAAAAAACAGGGGTACAATATCTCTCAGTTTAGATACGGTGACCATTCGTACCGATTTTGAGAAAATTGTCCCGCTGAATATTTTTTAAAATTCGGGACATATCCCGATTTTTCATTCTTGTACCGATTAAATCCCGATTTTTCAGTGTTTTCTTTATTGATTTAATAAGAGTATCCTTGTACTGTGGCCAAAAACAATTTTTCACACAAAATGGCGGCACTTTTGTTATCACAAACGACATAGAATATACGGGAACCACAAACATAGCCAGCATCCTTATTTTCTGTGATCTTTGGTTATATTTCAACTGCCAAACTGTCGATATATAGCAGTCTATCATCTTGTCACAGTTTTTTTTAAGGTTTTTTTTAATGAGTTGTTAACTTTTGTTAATGAAACAATTCTAACTTGATTTTAGTGAAATTATAAAAACTAATACTAACTCGCGAAAATATAAATAGGGAAAAGACATTTTAGCATTCTTTGGCTATTACTAGGGCTGTGCGATTATTCGATTACTCGAGCAAGTTGGTTAATCAATTATTCGGTTAATCAATTACTCGAGTAATCAAGATTTTGATTACTCAAAACGATGATTAATCGAGTTACTTGAAATATGATTACTCAAAAAAAATAATTTTGCTCGTTAACAGAGTTTGCTTTGGAAAATGCTTATTTTCTTTTTTACATTCTGTATATGAAAAAAATTGTTTGCTTTCATTTTTGAAAACAGAAACGTTGTTTTCAAAGTATCAAGGAACTTTAACTACTTTATACATATGTAAAGAGTTGAAATGTTGATTACTCATTTTACTCGAAATGTTGATTAATCATAAAGCAAATTACTCAAATATTTTTGTTTTTGGTTAATCAAAAATCTTGATTACTCGAGTAACTGAACTTTTGAGTAATCATAATTTCCAATTAATCGAATAATTGAGTTATTTACTTTATGATTAATTAAAATTTTGAGTAATCAATTAATCGCACAGCCCTAGCTATTACCCTTTCGTTTATTTAATGTTTATTATTTTTTTTATGAAAGTGTAAGTCTAAATGTAAAATTTTTTACAAAAATTAGTAAAGTTTGACAAAGTTTTATAAAATTTTTGAGCTTTTTAATTAGATTTCTACGAAGCGTTCTGAGAATGCAGTTTTGTAGCCCATTCGATTCAAAGTAAAAATTTTAAGTGACTAGGAAAGATAACGCGCGAACAACAAAATTGCCAAAAATCAAGGTAAGTCCAAGCTACTTCAACTTGGACTTTTTTATACTAAAATTAATGGTAAACATTTTTTAAAATTCGTTAATTTTTTTAATGTTCACAAGTTGAAATTTGATTTACTTTTTTTAGATGGTAGTTAATAATAAACATTTTTATACAAAGCAAAGTAGCCAAAACAAGGTATTTTCCTATTTATATTCTCGGCACCGTATATACAATGTTCAAGTTTTTTTCCTTGTTTTGTTTTAAATAAACTGTATTAAAAGATGTTATATCTTTTTATTCTAAAAAAAAATTGTATGTTCGAATTCGATGCTTTAGAAATGTCCCGATTTTTGCCCATACAAATCTGGTCACCGTAAGTACAGAGCAGTCCTAGGGCGTGAGAGCATTAAAATTCCGACTTTACTTTTTCACATGCTTTTTTGGACCAGCCTAATGACATATGATCAGATTATTTATGTTGATGTATATGCAGTTGCCTGATGTTGTATCCGCTAAATTTTTATCAAACGGCCGCTATGAATTTTGTGTGGCAACTCACGTTTTCAGCCGGAGTTTTGATTCTACAACTTCTTCAGTACCTAAACGAAATGAAATGAATCAAGTGAACTTACTAAAAATTAGCAAAACTTTCACGAAAAATTTATCATACTTAAAGAAAGCAACGTGTCTGATTTATGTTGATTATTTACTTTGCGTAGTTTGCCACTACAACTACATACATAAGTATTTTAGTGTAGTTAGTAACAGTGTTGTAGTTGGCAAGATTTTTACAGCACACGCACGCTGGCCACAAATAAATTGAGCTTCTTATATTTGGTGTTGCCATTATTGGTGTTATTTCTTTTGCCACGAATCAAAAACATGCCAGCGTCCTGGAGAAATTGCGGTGAAATGCGAAAGAAAAAACAAAAATTTACGAAAAGTGGCTAAAGTCAAAAAAGTTTTTTTTTCAGCGCAATTTGCTCGTACGCGAAAACTTTATCTTGCGCTCAGAAGAAATCGCCACTGCCGTGTACCAATGCTTGGCCATTGCCCTATTTCTTACATTCTTATTTTTAGTAATTTTTAAACAATTTACTACACATTTTTTACCATTTTTAGCGCCAAGCAAAGCACTTTTTCATGCCTGGTTGCCTAGACTTTTTTACAAGTTGCCTTTTTTTCGTTTTTGTACGTCGTATTTATTTGCGGTTAAATTCCAATTATTTTCGCTGTTGTTAGTTGTTTCCGTTTCCACTTCATCTTTTGTGTCACCCCATTGTTTTACGTGTATCTCCTCTTCATGGCTTTATTGTTTTTTTTCCGAAAAGTTTCAATTGTTTTAGCATTTAAGTTGAAGTTTAAGGAGTTTATGTACATACATACGTATGCGAGTATGACTGTATGTGTTTTTGGAACTGTTGACTTTGTTTTTTTTTGTTGTGTTATCCTTGACACTTGGAGTTTTTGAAAATGCATGTATATATGTATGTATATAACTACTACAGCAACTAAAAGTCGCAAAAATCAATATACTTGAGTGCCAATGCAATTAAATACTCGCATACATTGCATTTGTCTGTGTGTATTTTATATATACCCGCTCAATTGCTTACCTAGTTCCGCCAGGAAATGCACACACAATTTTAAAAGCCGGAAGTTTTTATGAAACCAGAATCATGGTGCCAAATTACCAAATAAAATAAATTAGAGGTGAGATTTTATCAGTATTTGTATCAGTCCTTTAAGAAATGTTACATAGTATGTACATTAGGGTGCTCATCGAAAAAATTTTGTTTTGAAATTTCAAGACCCTACCCCCTGCTTTCTTCCATTTGTATGAGAAATGTCACTGCCTATTTTTATAGATTTTTAAAAATCATTTAGAGGTCGCGACTTATCATTTTAAGTCAGAAAGTACGGTTTTGTAGATTTATCAGTTTTTGAATGTCTCTTTTTCATTAGATTTTAAAGATCGAATATGTTGTGAGAAGTGGATGTATAGGCCTATTAAATGGTATATAATATATTATTGTCAGATTTGGAGTGTCGGGATTTTTCATTGGTCAAATTAAAAAAAGAGAAAACATTTTATTTTTTATTTTTTTAGGTTTTGACCATCACCTATTTCCACAATTTCAAAATATGTGATTTTTGTTCCCTTTTAAACATCTACTGTTGGTAGTGATGATGATAAATGCAGTATGCAAAGTCCACCTTTACTTCTAAGCTAAAAGACTGCCAACAGTGACGTGTGTCCTGATAGGCATAGAGCCTGTGAGTGATGCTAGGACATACTTTATCTTGTCATCAACCAATCAATCAATCTCTTTTGTCTCTTTCTCCAAGCTGGAGAATGCGCGAAAGTGAGTACCCCGCTCTTAAACCTTGTTTGTTTGTTTGGCCGAAGACAAATTTTGAGTATGGATTTGACTAGCTAGCTAAGCCAAGGAAGCCACACTTATAAGGCTCTGTCAAAAGCATTGGGAAGTGTTCTATTATTAAGTGTACACTGGACATCCTTTAGCAGATTTCTATCTTCGTTTCTGCTCTGAATTAGCTCCGGTCTTGAAAAAATTTGTTTGCCGCATTATTTTATGATAGATGTTTTGACTTAAATTTCTGATTGCCATCATCTTACATATATCCTTTTGACTCTCTTATCTTCCTTTTAAAAAATATGCAATTTTTATTCTAATAATTATATCGAGCCTTAACCGCCAAAATAACGTAAGCGACATTTTTTTAAAAATGTTCTTTTTGATGCAGAAATATTTCTTGAGCATCTAGATGCATTTCTGCATCTAAAAGAAAATTTTGAAAAAAATGTCGCTTATGTTATTTTGGCGGTTAGGGCTCGATATATAACGCCCACTTTCTGTAATTTTGATTACAAATTGCTTTTCAAATACAAATTCAGATTCTCATTGGATATATTCTAATTTTCGCTTTAATACCATCAATGCTATTAAAGTAACTATTTAGTCACACCTCAGCAGAAGTTCACTTACGACAAGAGACTTAAAACATATACATAGTAAACTTGTTCACATTTACTAACGTGCTTACGTGTGTATGTATGTATGCATGTATATATGTTGGTAGTCTTATGAAGTTCGTTGTTATTTTGGCTGCCTTTACTTGAGGAAGTCTCCCAGCTGTGCTTGCTCACGTCTAATTAGTAGCGCACTCATGTGGTGTATATGTATTTGTAGACGCCGTCTTAGTTTTGTTGTAGTAATTTAGTTCCCGCGTAATTTCATACTGCTGTCGTTTTTTGTTAATGTTCATATAAAGTTTTAAGGTGCGAGTTTTAGGTGTTTAAGTAAGTGAGTGTTCGATTGGAAAGTGTTGATGTAATCCTTGAAAGGAAATGCATTGTTGTAAATCTGACGCCTTTATATTTGAAATAATGAATAGTTCGTCGTTCTTCCTTTAGAGAAATTTTGATTTCCTGTTGAATAATGATTGCCTTTACTTTAATTTCTCGGTATGTTTTTTGTAACCTAGGACATTTACCAGCAAGATAGTTATGTAGATAAATATATCTAGTATAATTTAATAAATTTGTTTTCTTCAGCAGATTTCGCTATTGGGGTCTGAAAACACACACACACAGCTACAATGAGAACAACCTTTCATTCAGTTTTACCTCTCGCACGTCTATTTCTTTGTTTTTACACTTACATATTTAATAGCTCTTCAACATGCTATTCTCCCGAGCGTGCATTGTCAGCGCATGGTGTTGTTTACTTTGTAACTTTTACACAGCTTTTTACGCTTGTCAAGCGAACCGAAAATGCTTGTTGGAGAAATTCATTTAATGTGTTTACACTCGAACGTCGCTTCATTAATTTGTTTTTCGTCTTTTCAGCGCCTTTGCCTTCGTCTCATCTACTACTTTCTATAACTCATTTAATTTGCTTCAATAAATTATTCAATTCAGTGGAAGCTAATGAGGCAAACTCATTATTTACTTTGCGAATCAAAGGAAAGCATACATACATTCTTATTTATACAATTTAATATATCTATGCACTAACTTAGTGTATTTTCAATTCGATTTAATGAAAATATTTTTTTTTTAAATATAGTAACTCATACATTTAAAGTACTTCAGCTTAAGAGAAATAAGCCGAGCTTGTTGAGAAGAGTTTTGATACCCTTTAGTTTGGCGCAGCCAAGGACACTGTCCCTTTGTATTGGACACCTAGTAACTGTGGCATCGAAAGATATTATATAACCTTACCTTATGAGGCTAACAAAGCGCCCGGAGAGGTATTCAAAGCTGGCGGTGAAGAGCGTTCGATCTTAGTAATACATGCCAGAACAGTGGGACCTGTTATTGTGTGAAAAACTGAAACCCATCATGAAACAACAGGCTGGGCCTTATCAGTGTGGATTCGGGCCAACATTGACCAAATTTTGACAGTACTGAAATCACATTTTTATTGAATTTAAAATCGCACGAAAACGAAAAGAAAGTTTCTACATAGTTCGGCGCTAAGTCCCCCTAGGATAGGTCGTAAATAAACAGGTAACGAAATAAATAAACAAATAAGTAACGCTTTACAACAGGTGCTATTTCGGCTTCAGTAGGTAACTGAAAAGTAACAATAGCTCTCTACAAATCTCTTATCATGCCCGTTCTTTTATATGGCGCAAAAATATGGACGATGCCAAATAATTAAGTATGCGAATTATGGTGGCTTTCGAAAGAACTTTTCTAAGCAAATGGTACTGAAGAGGCTGGAATAACGGAATGTACAAGTTTTCAAAAGACGCGTTAAGCTTACTGGTAAACAAATATCCTTTGACTCGGCACTTATCTACACTCTAAAAAAAAAAATGTGTAGATTTCCTACCTAAAAGGTAGGTTACTGATTTCCTACCTTATTATTCGCGAAATTACATGCTCGATTATTCAACCAATAGTTTATTAAATTTCGGACTTTTTAGAGTGTAATATAGCTGCTGCGGTGTGCGTAAATTTACTAAGAAAGTGTGTACAAGCTACAAAATACACATCTGCTGTTTGATTTCACCCTTAGAACTGTGTAAAGCCACTAACAAAAAGGATTTTTACACACGAAAATGTGTAAATGAGAAAAATACATATTCATCGTGTAAATTTACCAAAAAAATTTAAAAATAAACAAAAATATACTCGATTTATAGTCGCATTTTTAAACAGATTTTTTAGAGTGTATGGACAGCGAAAAAACGTTGCCCGCAATACTTTAATAGCCGCTTAGTAAGAAGTTATCTTTGAGCGGTCGCTTGGATAATGAACGCATTGCTGGGATCGCAGTGTGCCCCGGCACTCCTAGAGAAAGTTCTCAACTATCTGCTACGCCCAGGAACTTCGCAGTTGCGGCAGAACCTGTTGAAAGGTATGCCTTCCTTCCTCGTTTCTAACTGAGGCCTGGTTTTAAGCAGACCATAGGTCTGGTCTTCAAGCCAATGCATTTGAATGTCAACTATGTCGAAAACCAGAGCCAACCTTGAAAAACCCCCCTGAATTCATCCCAATACTCTCTGTGAATACCGTTGATTACTTATCGGTGACCATCACTGCTACGACTACCCCCGATGACCAATGAACGGGTGACTGGTGGTCAGACTGCTTTATTAATTAAAGTAATAGTTTACAATCAAGAATGCTGGGTGTGATGGGCATAAATATACTTAGCTTGAGTTTATGGACAACGCGAAGTTCGATAACAAGCAACAGCCAATTTGACTCGTATTCTAGCTGCAAATATTAATGTATTTGTAAGTATACATATTTCTATATATAGTAGCATTGGGCACATATGACTAAAAGTAACATAATAATTTAACACAATCCTTCTACTACAAAGTTTCATTCAGCAAAATTTCAGCTCCAATATTCTGCTCAAATTTGCCACGAAAACTTCTTTTGACAGCTTCATATACGCATGCTATATAAGTACGTTTGGTTTCTGTGCAATATCAAAAACCTATTAGACAGCCGAGGAGTCGAAAGCAGTCGAAAACAGACGAAAGCATATAGCGGAAAATTAATTGCAACATGCAATTACTTCATGCGTTGCAACAACAGCTGCCCAGAGACGATAGAGCTTTACAATATAGTTTCTGACTTTTGCCAGTTTGAATTAAGTATGCTGAGAGCAAGGCAGAAAGAGAGAGAGAGAGAGTCAGAGATAGAGAGATATGCTTGTGGTAGTGGTCTTTTCAAATATACGCTAAGCATAGTTTTGGGTAAAACTAAAAGTGTGAAGCCATCTAAAAAGTTTCAAACAACAAAAGCTACAAAAATAAATAAAATTACATAAAGTCATGGAACAAAATTGCAGTGCGAATATGTGATAAGTGTAATAGTAAAAGTAAGATGAAAATTCATATACATACAAGTTTAATGGTGTAGTAAAAATGTTGCAAGTTTGAAGGAAATTTCAAAGGCAATTTAGTTGTGAGAATATTTGGCGATGAAAATATGTATGCATATATGAAGGTTAGGTTAGGTTGGGTTAGAGCGGCTGGAAAAGCCCACTGTGATACCACTGGCCGAAGCCATTTGTTTCTTTCCCTCCCTTAGTGAGATTGTGTTCGATGGCCTCCACCTCTTCTTCGTATCTGCAACTGCAACAGAAATCGCTGGTGGAGTATCCAAACCTTTTTCCGTGTGTGCCCATCAGGCAGTGTCCGGTGATTACCCCGACTACTAATCTGAGAGAGGAGCTAGACCGGGTGAGTACTAAGAATCGCTTTACATCAATCATTGGCCACATTTTCCTGGTGGTATGGCAGGTGGTTTCCACAGCCCACCATATATTTACCTCCTCAACGAGTTTCGCCTTTAGTCTGTGTTTGCAGGAGGTTAGAGGTATACCCGCATTCCGAGCAGAATTGACTCCATGCCAGCTCTTCGGCTAGGCAGTTGCGAGGGATGTCCCTATGTCCACTGACCCATACAACAGTATAGGAGCATTTTGATGCCAGCACGTTGAGAGTCTTCCTGCATTCTATGCAGGTTCTAATGGCTCGGTAAGCGAAAACTGAGATTTAGCACGATCCCGCTACCCACTCTTTTGTTAAGCTTGGTACCATCTGCATATATGGCCGCAGACCCTGGGTTCAGGTCTGTGGCCCTTTCCCACTCGTTCCTCTCTCTGGATTCTTGTGGAGAATTTGTTGTCTAAACGAAGTGGAGGAGTGGTATAATCTATCTGTTTTAGGTTATCCGGTAGAGTTTCAAGTACTTTTGAGGTCTCTGCACGGCTGGATAGTATTTAACCTGGCCGCACTACAGCCGGCCTGAAATTTGCCGTAGAGATCCACAAGTGGAAGATTTAAGATTATTTCCAGAGATTTGGTGGGTGTAGTGGTCAGAGATCCCGTGACGAGCATGGCAGCCGTCCTCTGCACACGTTCCACCTCGGCTCTGGATATGGTGTTGTTTAGCGCAGAGCACCATACGGTAATCCCATAGAAAAGGATGACACTTCCGGTCGAAATCGGTTTTCGGCAATGCGACCAAAAATAGAACATCCTCGACTTGGTAATTCATATTTTTTCTTTCAAATAAAAACATTTTCACACATTTGAGATGTCCAGGACGATATCTATACTGAGAATCCCGATATGTAGTAAATACGTGTATGTAAGCATAATTAAAAAAGAATGAACTTCCGGTCAATTTAACTCACTTTCGGTCGAAACCGGATGTCGGTAACACAACCAAAAGGTAGAGCATCCCCGATTTCAATAAAAAAACATTTCCTTTCGCTTTAGAGGGGGTGGTCTAGGACACCCTGTACACATAGAACCCAGTCTAATAAATAATGGTTTGAAAAGGAAATCATCTCTTGGTTTCTCGGCAATCCTTACAGCAAAGCACATTTTTTTACTCTATTACGCAGTTAACTGCACATATTCCGTTCGGGCAAAGTGGTAAATAACTACCAGAAGAAGAAATCGCATCAAAAGAAGTCTGTAACTATGGCAGCGGTGGTTGTAGGCAAGGAAATGCATGCCAGTCGTTGCATTTAGTCGTTGCATTTTAACAGCGAAAAACTAATTAAGTTTTGTGTTTAAGTGTAAATAATTTCTTTTGCGGTTGCCACAAAGCGACTCGCCAAATTTCCTCAAATAACATAGTAGTCTTGCGAGGGTGGAATGTTGAATGCCACATTGAATGTGCTTTTATGTTATACGCACATGCATACATACATATATACATCCATTTGTATGCGTGTAACAGACGCCAAACTCGCTGGCATCGTCGCTTTGCTGTTGTCTCATTTATTACGGATGTACATTGCAAAAGTACTCGCAATTGCTGTGTTTCTATCATAACTTTTTTTGCGTAGAACAACAATTTTACGCGCCAAAGTTTTGCTTAAAGTGCAGGGTAGACTACGCATAGGAAATAAAGTTTATGTATGTAGGTACATTAGGGTGATCCAAATGAACTAACCTAATGAATTTATGGTCTTAAAAGGACCTATTTACTGAAAAGAAAATTCTTCCATTTTGGAAAAATGTTTACTCCAATTTTAAAAGGTGTCCGTGGCCATGAAAATAATAAGAAAACTATTTTATTTTTTTCATAAAAAATGCTATAACTACACTGGATCACAAATTTTAGTTTGGTTTTTGCACTCCAGACGCCACTTTCACGTTTCAAAACTTTCTATATTAAACTTTTAAATATAAAATTTGCAAAAACTACCATACTGAAATTTTTATTTTTTAATGTTATTAGGCGCTTATTTATCCAAATTTTCAGTTAATAAAAAAAGATACAGTTTGAATGTTACTTGTTGTCGTATACGTTTTTTTTAATTTATGGCTTACTTTTATAAAATCACATAACGCTGTTTGCAAGTGGACTACTCAAATATGAGCAGAAAAGTACGTTACTCAGGTGTACGTGGCGTATGAGTAGCTTTCTTTCCGGCTCATTTTTCATAGAAAAAATTTTTGCGTATTTTCATTTGACTACTCATTAATTCTTATTTATCCATCGATTTTCTTCATTAGTAACTTGATTTTTTTTTGTAACAGAACAGACTTTAGCACAAATGCAAAAATTTGGCACAGAACGTGTAATTTTTTAAACTTTTCTTCTGCTGAAGTTTAATCTTTTTTAATTTCATTTCATTAACAAATAAAAAAAACTGGACTGATTAATTATTTTGGCGGAAACTATAAGTCGTATCGGAAAGTGATAAGAATTTTATTATCTTTCATTTGCCGTATTTTATATTAAGATCGTTAAATTGGTTCGTAAGAACCAAATTTTGCTTTAGGCTGAATAGCGGTAAATTGAAAATATCTCGAAAACGTATCCATAGAAAAAAAAAATTACTCGATTTTCGAAATCACCGAGCAATTCTACATAGGGATTGGCATCCATAGAACATTTTTGCTGTAAATCAGTGCTATTGAATCGTTTGAGATAACATTTTTTTCTAGGCCTATTCTTGTGGGCATTAAATTCTCTAATTCTGGTGTTGATTGTCTAGACTTAAAAATGTATATACTTACGGGCTATGAAAGTTTAAGGGCTTTATTATGGCAAATATTCATGCTAAATGAAAAAGCTTACACTAAAATGGTACAGAATATATAAGTTCCGGCGACATAGTTATAATTCACAATTGATCACATTCTGGAGTAATTGTCCCACCAGTCACCATGAAATGGCCCAGTAAAATAAAATTTGTTTTATACATTTTTTGACATGGATAGATTAAAATATCATGAAAACATATTTCACAGTGATGAAATTTGAGGATTTGGGGATGATATTTATATCAAATTTGTGAGTCTTAAAAAAATTCTATAAAACCATCAATAATTGATTGCAAATAAATAGGATGTCCTAGATCATAGCCTCTCGCTCATATTTTGTAGAGAATTTTCTGCTCTTTATTCGGATATCCTTGATAGGATTTATATAACATAAGTTCTGAGCGTGTTTTTTGACGTTAGCCTCGAAAATCTCATCAGTTAACTAACAATATCAGTGAAACACTTTGACCTTCTACTTTTTGATATGTTGCTCATGGTAACTTTCTAAACATTTTGGTATAAATTTCATCCAGTGCCGACTATTTGAGATCCCAAATGTCAAATTGACTCTACTATAGGTAACTATTTTTTTTTCAAAATAAAAAAAGAATAAATACAATTGTATTGTGTAATGTCCCGTGTCATACTAAACAAGTCCTTTCATTTATTTTTTAAAAATTAATTCTTTCAAATATTTGACCCACTTTCCAAATCTACGTCTAGAGGTGTGATATCACATGATATCAGACCAGATGATGATGACCAGAGTCATCCGTGCTCTGTGGAAAGTAGCACCGTCTTGTGGAAACCAAATGGCGTTGAGATATCAGGCCTCAATTACAGGTAGAAAATAGTCCATAATCATTTCACCGTTCCGGACTGCATAATTTTTCTAAGAAATATAGACCGATATTTCCACTAGCCCATAAACTAAACCATGCCGTTATTTTGTCTGGACGCAAAGGCAACTTTTCAACTTTTTCGGGGTTTTCTACAGCCCAAATATGACAAGTATACCATTAAGTGAGAAATTGGTCTCACTGCTGAACAAAAGTTTGGTCGAAAAGAGTGGATCTGATTCAAGATTTCCAAGAGCGCAAAGACTGAATTGAAGAAAAGTCAAATCGATTTATCCAAATAAATTGGATTCTACATTTAATCAGAGTTTTATCTGTCACCCTCCGAACAGAATCAAGTTATGTTAGTCTTAAATTTTCCAATTTTTAAACACTGTTCGTTATACTCCATCTTCACCAGATTTTAAGACAAATTATACACGCTTATGTGCGTAGACAAATTAGTTGGATAAAATACTTACACATATACATATATGCAGTTAGTTGTTTATGTATGCATAAATGCGCATTAATTTTGCTGATCTGCATAATAACGCTAAATGAAATCCGCTTCTGCTCAAGAGAACGAATGGGAATATGTTGGGCTGATTTGTAAGCATTCATGTGCTTCAAATATAGTACATATGTAGCTGCATATGCTGGAGTGTTGTGAGGTTGTTCAAGTGTGCCTATTAATATATACATACTTATGTACGCATTGGCTTTTAGAATTTTGTTTCCAAGGACACAAAATAAATGCACTCAACACATGAAGAGCTTAATGGTCTTGCATGAAATACTAAAAGTTAAAGGTATACTCTGTTAAGCTGTGCATCATCTATTGATAAATAAAGATGCTGTTCAATACTTTTTTCGATTCCCATACATATTTATTTCTATCAGTAATGACCGGTCTTACCACTTACTGTCCACCATGGCGTATACGCAACAAACTCTCACTTCTCATTATTGCTGTCAGATATAGTTTCTTCCTGCCGAAGCTGATTTATTTACTTCAAGTTGGAAATAACAAAATAAATTTAACGTCAAAATATGTACATACCAACCAAGTGTATAGTGGAAAGCCAACACCGTACTAACCACTCCACCGCAGCGGCGTTTTCTGCAGTTCTAATAATTTTGTGGCATTTGCAACTGTTACAGCCACAAAATCCGCATGCACGTTGAGCACGCGCACAAAGCCATCTGTACACGTTCCGAAGGAGGTATGCGGGTGTTGAGCTGTTCCTTTTTAGTTCTATATATTAAGTTTTATTCCGCATTAAGCGACTTGGAGTTAGCACATACGTACATATGTATGCACATACATACCTTCCTACGTATGCTGGTGCTTGGTGTAGCATTCGAATTAACAACAGCACAGAATCTGGCAAATTGTTTTCGCTGCAATTCGGCGTAGCTGCTACGTGCCGCTCATTGCTAATTCAACAAATGCAGCGTTACCACTTTACTTATGTACATATGTATGTGTGCAGAGTCATCGCACAGTCATAGCAGTCGCACATACATACTTATGTAAACACACTACATAGTATGCGTACAATTCTTAGTGTGAAAGTTTCTATTTACACGCATACGTATGTATGTATGTATGTGTGTATGTGTGTTGACTTAAGCCTTGTTGCAAGATGTTTTAGTTGAAGTGGCGGCGCAACGTTCGCATTGTTTATGCTTAACCAATGTGCGACGTGCCAACGTGTTCGCAACATTTGGCAACAGCATTTGCCCAATGCTTTCGACGCTAAGTCCTTGACAGTTAGCTTATAAAAAACTAGCTAAATGAAAATGTACAGGCAGCTATGCACTTGGAATGAGCTGTTACGCAATTGTGCATTTGCTTTGCAAGTGAATTAACTTTTCGCAAATTTATTAGTTTATTATATTTATTTGATGGATTTTTTTTTTTTACTTTTGACCGATCGAAATTACACTGGTTTACAGCAAAAATGCTTTATGAATGCCACTATACAATTCCGATGCAGAATTGCTCGGTGATTCCGAAAATCGAGGTATTTTTTTTTCTATGGATAAGTTTTAGAGATATTTGCAATTTACAGTTATTCAAATTAAAATTAAAGTAAGAGCAGTGCTGTGTTCGGCTATGCCGAAGGCTTCATATCCTTCATGAGATTAACTGGTGGCTTAGACTTTGTTGCTTTTTCCATTTTCCCTAATAAAATAATCGCGGTACAAAGCTCAATAAAAATATTGAAATTAAATGCTAATAAGCCACAATAACATTGACAAATACTTTAATTGTTGTTTTCCACAAAAATTTCCAATAATAACGGCCTCAAGTTCTACAAAAAAAATGTTCAGTTAATAAACTTACTTAAATTATTATTTTTTGCCACTGAAAACAACCGCGTTAAATAAGTTTCCATTCTGTTTGAATGCAAAAGTGTACCTAGATGCATTTATGCATCAAAAAGAAAATTTTCAAAAAAATGTCGCCCACATTTTTTGCAGGTTAGGGCTCGTTAAAAAACTAGCGGAGCCCAGAGCGAAATAAAATATCGGAGCAGAGCTAGAGCGGAGCGATGAAAACAAGACCGTTGCTCCGAAGCCCTGAATGCTACACAGCGCAGGAAATGCATTTAATGTTAGAAGCTTAGAAGATTGAACACAAAAATGTTTAAATACCAACAAACAACAATTAGCATACCAATTCCTTGCCACAGGTAGCACTAGAACCACCAGCTTGCATAGCAACCATTTATAATATTCATACATATGCATGCACAAATATTTCGGTGTGTATGGGGAAATCTTTTGAGATGGAAACATATGGCATATTGTTGCCGCTACAAAACAGCTGCATTGCCAAGTGTGGTTTTTATACCTTCGGAAATACTACTTATATGTGTAAGTATCAGTAAATGGTTATTCATAACAAAACTTACGGTTTAAATTTACTTGAGGAAATCGAGAAAATCAGGAAATTTTTAGTGTAACTCGCATAAAATTACTTTTTATTAAGGTATAACTTATTGACCTAAAGCTAGGGGTTTTCAGACCTTCAGCTGTACATAAGTTCTGAGGAATAAAAAGACAGGTGTTAAACAAATGTGTCAGTTACCAAATGCGAGAAAACAAGGTTGCTGAATTCCGCGTATTTTGTAAAAATCGTAAATTTTTTTGTGATAATCGTTGAGCGGTACTTATTTTACATTTGTTGATATATAAGAGACTTCTTTTCTTCCTCAGAAGAAGAATCCCAGATTAAAGGACAACGATCATAATAAAATTTCGCGCGCTGGTGTCATTTAGAACAACTTAAAATATAAGGTAGCTTTTAGCTCGATTAGATCTCGATTAGTGTGGCACCTTTCGTACAAACGGAATTATTCATACTGCAAACCTCTGGAAGTATTTGTGGTAGAGTACTCGAACTTGGTATGGAGATATATGATATCAATACTATACCCATTGAAGAAATTTGAATTCTTGGAAAACAGCCCGTGGCACCTCCCATACAGACTGATTTTTTTTTTTTTACTACCACCTGTTAAAAAATTAACTTCAATTCAAAGTATTTGGTAAGTTAAATGAATTATTACGATATGGATGTCGATCGAGTTGTTGTAATTCCGAAATGGTGATTCTCAGGAACAAAAGTGCCATAACGGTTTTTAAAGATAATTGCATGATCTACACTTTTGTCTAACCTATTTTTATGACAAACCTTACCGTTTAGCTCCTGAAAAATGGCAAAAATCAATTTATGTGACCTTGAACAATTTTTTTTAAGATTTGGGATCGATGAGGACTTTCTACATTACAGTTATAGTGGTGTTCGTAACATTCGCACCAATTTTCAACTTTATGCGAATTATTGAAAACAATTTTTAAGATATGGTTTAAATACAGTAGCAATTAAAAGATATTAGTTACACGGGTTATTTATAATCTACTTGAGTAAGGTTGATAAAATATGGAAAAAAATTGCGTTATTAAAAAAAAATTTATTGAGAAAGTCCCATCTCAAAAGATTTTCCCATATACATACGAGCATACAGGTTAATGTATATGCATATTCATTTATGGCTTGGCTGTTTACCTGCAACACGACAAACTTGTCTAACTAACTACATACGAGTATACCAACAAAAGTTTATTTACCGTTGAGCATTTGCATTGCAATGTTAAGTCGTAAATTCATATGTTAAACATGTGTATTGCTGTCCGCTTATGTGTACGTTGAAATGCACATACATACATATACATATATACATACACATATATGTACTGGTAATAAAACAAACACACTCGCTCATTTGCGGGTACATATAAATAAATGAGTTGCTAATGTGGCAAACAGGAAGCGTACTTAATGCAAGCACATTAGGTGCAATAATTCGTTGGCTTAAGATGAGGTGATTTGGTGGTGGCATTCAGTAGGGCGTGGCTAAGTTAAGTTAGCAAATTAAACACATCTTTTATGGCATTAGTTTTGATATACCTTTTTAGCACCCTAGAATTTAATAGGGACAGCTTGAGCAATTCTTTATTATACAAATGTGTCTTTGTTCACTGCTGGGCCCTTTTGATGTTGCCACAAATCGGTGCTCTAAGAAAATTTTTTCATGGCGGCAATATACTTGGAGGCTTGCTTTGGGACCGAGCAGCGACATATGTACACCGGGTAGGCTTTTAATATAAGTTTTTTGCCGGCAAAAATTCATTGCTGGAGCTTGCTGTATGTGCGTTTTCCATTGTCGGAAAAAAAGTTTAGGAAAGACGATTTTTATCTGAATCTTCGCAGCACCTCAACAGCAATTTTACTTTTTGCAAGGCAAAAGAGTGCTAAAATGCCAACAAGGTTTGGTCTGATGGGCTATTTATGCCGTTCAGTAAAGGACTGTTTTCTGAAGTTCGCTGAGCAGACTCCGTGCAAGCAGTGGTAAATATATTCAAGATCAGATTTAGGGCATAAGCGGCACACTTCTTTGTATACTATAGTTCCTGTCCTGGAGTATACATTATTCCATCCTTTATTAAGCCATCTAAAAAATAGTTTGGTGTACCCTTTGTAATAATGTAGAAGTCAGTTGTAGCAACATTGAGGCGATTCACCTTCTACGAGAAATTTTTATCTAATATTTACTGTTAATTTTTTTCTAAGAAGTTTTTCATTTGAACAATTTATAGCTGCCCGAAATTTTTTGCCTCGAAAATAATTTGAACCAGTTATGTCGATAGGTATTGGTATATGTAGTTAAATTAAATGTACAATATATTTTCAACATTGTAAAAAAAAAAA
>NW_016167132.1:7229-22255 GCF_001687245.7 Rhagoletis zephyria | reverse complement strand
ATTTTGGAACGAATTTCCGTCATCCCTTGTCAAGTTTGGTTTGCAGACAAACCGGTTTCGGCGTTGTGCCATCTTCAGTGTCATTTTTCGTTCTGTCTGGTTCGAAATCATCTTACCACCCTGTCGGAAAAATCAACCAACACCAACACACGACCCTTTAAGTTTACGGAAGCAAAACTTTCAAGTTTTTTAAAGCTGGCAACGAAGTATCTTTACCGCCGTTCGCAATGGCAAACCTCCGAGTGTATTTCTTCCAGGAAAACCAACTTTTTATAAAAATAGAATCGCCGTTCGGAGTCGGCAGGTCCCCCTCCCCTTTGTGTGGCAACATCAGGGCGCACGCCACAAATCGAAGGAGAAGCTCGGCCAAACACAAACATATTGTGTAAGCGCTAATCCGGAAATCTTGCCGGATTTTAGTAGTATCCGGCTGGATAGTCGGACAATCAAAAAACGTCCAGATAAGCCGAATTTCAGATATACAACGTATACTCGGCACATCACTATTTAAAAAAAATTTATTTTTTTCGCTTGCTGTAATGACTCGCATATAAACTATTCAAAATATTTTATGACGTACTGATAAAAATATGGTTTTTTTCAGTGCCGACACAATAAGACTATTTTTCGTTACTTGTCAATTGCGCGACAACGAATTGCTTTCTGATACCATATTAGTAATGCTACGTAAGTCAAAATGAATTTCCTTTTATGGTAATATTTAACGCCACCTAATTCAGTTTAATTAATTGTTTTTATATACGTATGTGTTAGGCATTAGTTTATGTACATACATACTATACACATCCACATATGGTCTTCAGCTTTAGTGTTGATAAACAAAAATTGAATGGCTTGGATAGGCGGTGCCCCAATCGGGTATATGTTATATGTATATACAATGTAATTATGTGTATGTATGTACGTACATATGTATATACATATCTGCCTTATATATTATATATACATATGTAAGTATGTACATTACGCATGTATACAAGAACACTTTTTCTACTGATAATTTGAAAACAGTGAATTCTTTTTACAAGGCCGATATCAGAGGACATTTCTATTTTAAGCGAATGACATACATACATAGATACATACATGTAATATATATGTAGATATGTATGTGTGGACATGTATGTGTGGACATGTGTTTGTTTACCAAATTAATAGCGTTTTCTTTTTTCGAAATAATGTTGCAATTTATTCTGCCCTGAGCCAGGGCTGTCAAGTTTACATGTTCTTTTCTCAGCACCTTCACATGCATATCTATTGCGTGCTCTTTCTTTAAAATGTTGCACTCTTATAATGTTGCCACATAAGAAGGTGACATTTTTTTTCGAGAAAAGAAAACGCCATTAGTTATGCAATGTGAAAAGAGGTAAACAATAACATCGATTGTGTACTATCTATTTATTAGGGCAATTCATGTAAACGCGTAAATGCCTCGCGACCACGTAAACCATGTAACCTCGTAAACTTACCTAATTTTTTATGAAAAATCGGTTTATTTACGAGGTTTGCGCGGTTGCGAGGCATCTACGCGTCACCGTTCGTTTGGTGATTCTACCTAACCGATTTCAAACCCAAGAACACTAAATATTGGAAAGATATTTTTTTGCATATGAGGAGAGTTTTTTTGGTTTCGAAATTGGTTGAGAATTACGGCCAAAATGCTCGTTTACGTATTTTAGTTAGTATAGTTGTTGTTGCTACCTATTCAATTTGAGTTGTGTTCGCATTTTGTTTTACTTCGTATTTGAAACGCAACTTTGTAATAAAGATGAATGTGATGATCAAGGAACGGATGTTTAGAACATAAAAACCTACATATAAAAAAGGCAAAATAAAATATCGAAATAAGCTAGAAAAGGCAAAATAAAATAGCGAAAAGGCAAAAGAAGGCACTAAAAAAAAAGACAAAACTGAAAAATAATTTTCCAAATGAAAAGAAAAAAACTATGAACTAGTTTCATTATATGAAAAATTTGTACTTTGAATCTTTGACTAATTTCTTTATTCTAGTTTTTAACTCACAAAACTTTAATATCTGTAGTTGTAGTAAAATTTAACCACAAAACATTCTTAATCGAATATAATCTATCACTTTAGCAGAAAAAAGGCAAACAAAGTGAAGGTGAAAATTGAGGATAACGATCAAAATAAAAACAATGAGAAATAGATACGAATTGGGGTAACTGAAAGAGTAAGAAATTTTATTGAAATTTTTCGATAGGAATCGAAGTAAATTCAGTAAAAAAAATTTGGTTATCGAAAGTTATCAAGTTACCGAAATTTATCGAATCATCGAAGTTTAAAGTTATCGAAATTTATCGAGTTATCCATGTTTATTGAGTTGTCGCAAAGCATCAGATTACTCAAATGGATAAATGTTTATTGATAAATGAATTTGAGCTATACAAATATATGAAATTTTCGAAATTTGTCAAGTTAATGAAATTTATCAAGTTATCGATATTTATTTATTTATGATTATTTATAGAGTTAACCAAATTTTTCGAATTATCGTCATGCATCGAGTTCTTTGAACTTACCGAGTTATGGATATTTATTGATTTGCTGAAATTTGGCGATTTATCGAATCGAAATTTTCAGAATTTTCAAAGTATAGGCGTTTCCAGCGTAATGTCTACCACAAAAAAAAAAAATAAAAGTCCCAGGGTCGAGATATTTTGAAAACCCGTATTTATGCTCTTATTTGTTTCACATTTAGCACGTTTAGTTGAAAAATTTGGCGCTGATGTTAAAAAAAAAATATATATATATAAAATATATGCATGTTTTTTTCCCGTTAAAAATTCTTTCAAGAACAATATTAACAAAACTTTTTCAATGGTGATTCTAGTAACGTAAAGTCATATCGCATACCTAGATCTAAAATGAGCTAACTTCAAATTCAGATAGGGAAATTTAACTGCCTGTGGATCGTACAGATTCAACGCAATTAATACAAAAACAGGTACAACAATAGTTTTTTAGATAATGCATATAATCGCGCAGAAAAAAAAATATTTGCATTAATTGGGTGTACTTATGTCCTTATGAATTGATTTCTGCAAAAAAATCTCCCAACTTTTTTTTTGAGTTGATTAAACAAAAAGATATTTACATTTAAAAACTTGGAAAATTAAGCTTAAACATTTGAATTTTACTGCTAAAACTTTTATACGAAAAGTCTTGCTCAATTTACAGAATTTTGCAATTTTGTAACCCAAGCCAAAATCCAGTTCTGTTCATTGTAACGTCACGCAAGCGCATATCTTTACTAATATCTTTATATCGCTACAACCAACAGTTGTAATTTTTTTACTGAACAAGGAGCAATTTAATTGCCGGGAAATCTAGAAAACCCTTTTTAAAATTTTGACTTTTAAAACCTTTTTAAAATTTTGACAAAAAAAAATTACCACTGATTGTTCAAATGCAAGTTTTTGTGCTATTATAACTCTTTTATGTAAGCAGCTAAAACCACTAAATTGTGGGACCCGTTTGATTATCGATCATACAAAGCCTACTGTGATAATCATTTAGATCGGTGCTTTTTAGGTACATACGTATGTATATCTTTCATATCCCTGATTTTTCGGATATGAGTTTTCTTATTTAACTCTTCTATCTATGTTTTTAGTGAAGGTTTAAGTAAAATTTTCTAATGCTCATGATAGGTATGAAGCGTATTCGAATACAACACCACCTTACTTGTTATGAATAAATTTTCATGGAATTCATCTTCACTTTGCAGTATACTCACCAGATCCCTTTTTTCCATTGAATAAAATAATAAAAAAAATTTACATCTTTGATTTACAGATCTATTCTGCACGTTACCGACGATTTTGTATCGGGAAGATTTTGTTACCAAACATTTCTACCACTTCTTTTAACTGCAATTGTAAGAACGTTCGTAAAACGTCAATATAAGCCGTTAAGCTAAGCAGTTTAGTCGAAATTATGGCTTTGCTTATTTCAAAAATTATTTCCCATTTTGTTTCCAGCTTAAAAGATGGCAACAAATTTTAGCGGTTGCAAGAGTGCACAGAATGCGAAAAGGGTAAAAAATTTGACGGAAACTTTACTAACCGGTTGCAAAATTTTTTTACCAACACAGAATGTTCCTGTTAATCAGTTTTCTTTTAAACTGATACAATCCCTTAACGTGATAATTAAGTAAACGTTTAAAAGCTCAAACAGACGACAGCGTTAACTGCAGTTAATCCGGATTAAGTCCGCTGCCGTCTGTTTGAGCTTTGAACAATAGTTTGATAGCTGACCATAAAACTTTCCCAAGAATTCGTCAATTTAATCATGGCCGTGCAATTAAATTGAACTATACATACATACGTGTATATATAATACTTTTATATTTGTCGATATAATAGCAGACGTGTGTCAGTGGAGGAAGCTATGCGTACGTGCCCACCCACCTTGTTGCACCCAACTAGAATCTATGCGAGGGCAAAACTTCCTGACTCACCCATTGCAATTGTGTATTTATTGCATTGAACATGATATTTATTTCACTGTTACTGGATTTTTTTTTAATTCTGAGTAAAAATGTACATACATACATATGCATGTTCAGTACAAAGCTGACTGGTTTCTTAGGATTTAACCTACACCCTCTTTTGGGCTATTATGTCCGGCTTTGATGGACTGATATTAGCGTAACCACGTGAGAACTATCCCTCGTATGTATGTGTACGTATATGTAACTTGAATTGATCAGGGATGCCACATAAAAAAAAAAAACGTTTTGAAAATGTAATGCATAAAACTAAACATAATAAGGTTATGCAATAACTCGCAGCTTCTGTATGTAACGCATTTTCAAATAATTGTCCATTATTATTAATTATATGTAGCAAATAGGGGTAGCCTTTTGATCCTCAGTATTGACAGTTTTCTTTTTAAATCTTTAATATTCATTATTTTTTTAATAAAAATTTACCGTATTCTAAAACAAAAACAATGTTATTCCGATTTTAACACTTTATGTATACAAAATAAAAAAATCAACTAAAGCTGTCCCTACTCAAATGACCAGTAGTGTATAAGTTAATAATATTTTTAGAAAAATTTTGGGGTATGCATTTTTTTAGCCCATTCAATTCTAATATTACCTGCAAGTTTCAAGCGGCTAGAAAAAACCATTGATTTTTGGCAATTTATTTTTGACAAGGGCAATTATTTCGCCGAAGTATTTTAACTGCATACGACGTAAAAGATGAGTTGCATTGAAAAATATATACTTATAGTTTATAAATATCGCTCCGGTATATCTGATATACAGCCCGAAACCTATAAAAATTTATAAATCTCAGGTTTCTTTTTATTATCCGATTCTACCAAAAAAATCTCGCCTTTTCATTGAAAGGCCAACCTTTTTTGTAAGAATCGCGACGCCGTAAACTATTTTCCGACCCTGAAATGAAGCCGATTTTCAATTGTTTTAACAGGAGGTACTGAAAGCTGCATATTCCAAAAATAAAAAAATTAACCAACAATGCAGAAAATATTAACGACAAGCAATTTTTAAGCAGAAAATTAAACCGACTTCAATGGCCATATAAAAATTTAAGAGTTTATTTATTCATGATCCAATAATCGGATCCAAACGAAATTCCCGAAACGAAACCTCCGAGGTACCATCTTTCTTTTTTTAAAGAAATCGGCTAACGTGGTCCAAAGTTATGCGGTAACATGATTATGTGTATAAAAAATGTATTCCGACGAATTGATAACCTCCCCTTTCTTTGAAGTCGGTTAAAAGTAAGAAATAACTAGATGTACAAAAAATAAACTTTTTTAATCTTCAAATAATGGGCAATTTTGAGGACTTGCTGGCTACCCTGAAATTTCATTAGTTATACCTATGTACATATGTAATACATATTAGCTTCACCCTCAACTGGGTGCCCTTGAAATGGGGTGGTGTTGTAAAAAAAACCAATCATCCCTCACCAAAACCTACGATTTGGCAAATCCTACCCCAAAAAATTTCGAAATTGACTTGCCACAAACGAATTAGATATTACAAAAAAAAATAAAGCTTGTAGAAAATCGAAAAAGGTCATTCGCCTGCAATATCTGAATTTGAAAGTAAAGCATAAATACATGCATACATACACACATATGTATATATATGGAATAGTAGCTTATGTCAAAAGGCTGGCTTTAGTATAATGCATCACTCGCAACAAACGATTGCGAATGACTCACGGGCGCCGAACCGTTGAAGAACTTTTGGCAAATAAACGTGCAAGAAATAGTTCCGATACTAGCACATCAATATATTTATTAAGTCTCATCAAAAAATTCCTTGTCGTTTAAAGAATAAAGGGAATGCCGCATTATACTAAAGCCAGCTTCCCGACATAAGCTGCTATTATATACGAAGAATTTATTCTCTTATACTGATTTAAGAAGTTTTGTTAGAAAAAATTCTTTTCCATTTCTTTTGTCCTATTTCATATGAATTTTTCGTTTTCCTTGAGAGCTGCAGACAGCCGTCACAATATAATAGGGCATTCGCACGAGGCGATTTTACAGGCAACAAAAGTTGAATACGAAGTTGAATGAGAAGTTGAAAGTGAAAAAGTTGCCATCCCTATTCAGACGAGGCGATTTTCGATTCAACACGAGTCGTTATTTACATTATTGAAAATGAATTTAAATCGCAAAATTTGATCGATTGGCATAAATTTGGTAAGCCAAGCGTTGGTAGAAGTGCTTTTAGCGATGCTGAAATATAAAATAAGAGTAAAAAAGTAAAAAAGAAAAAAAAGTATGATACAGAACAGTGTTGGCATTTTTGGTACAATTGTACTTGTTTTATACAATTTCATTTACAATATACTTTCCTACTACGCAGTACTTTTTAGTAAAATTTTGTAATGAATACTAAAAATATATAGCTCTGAAAATTCACAGCAAGAAATTTTTTGTATTCTCTTTGGTTCGCCTGTTCGTATTTACCTTTGTAAGTTTTGAAAAATGGCTTCAACGAACCAGTATAATATAGCCTAGTCAAATTTTTAAAGAAACTTTTCGATACTAAGTTTTATTAAAACAAAATGTCGAAGTCAGCTTCATATAGAAACAAAGTCTTCGTTAGTTATAAGAAGAGATTTTCGTAAATATAATACCTTTACGGCACTCACATATTGACAAGATTTTACTATTTATTTTATTATTCTTTAATTTTAATTATCTGTTTATAAAATATAATGTATTCTTTAAGAAAAACTGTACAAACCTAAGATTAAATCTTTGCGAAACATCCAAAAACCAACATACTTTCGTAAAAATTTCGAGCTTTATTAATATTCTTTAGTTTTTAGCCCATTCAATTTTAGTATAATAAAGTTCAAGTTTAAAGTAGCTGGGACTTACCGTTGAACTTGGCATTTTTTTTGTCGACGATGTCAGCCATTTTCTTCCATACGAAGTGTGTCCGACGATTTTTTTATATGGAGAAAACTAGCAACACCTTCATCAAAGAAATCTTAAAAAACTTAGTTATATTAAAATTTAATGGGCTAAAAAACCGCACGCTCAAAATAAATCTAGGAAATCGAATTAAAAAGCTCGAAATTTTTACGAAAGTGTGTTGGTTTTTTTTAATGTTGCACAAAGTTTGAACCTTGAATTTGTACAGCTTTTCTTAAAATATAAACCGTATTTTTACAAAAAATAATTAAAATTGAATACTATTAAGATAAATGGTCAAATCTTGTCGTAAAGTTTTGATAAGCACTTGAAATGCTATTAAAATGTCAAATTTTAGTACTGAATCCAAAGGAAAATGTCTCTTTTATCCATTAATAATAACTTAAATATGCTTTTTGTTAAGATGTATACCTGAAAATGTGTGCATACATATTTGCGTTAAATGCAGTACATGTGCACGTGGAATCAATTTGTAAAAGTGTAAACTACGTAAACGTATGTACATAAACAATAAAACTTTCTCATGAATACCATAAATTCATTGGTCTTGAAGGGAATGTACTAAGAAAATATATGAGCGAATTAAAAAGTGTATACAATTTATAGCCGAAAAGTACATTTTTTGTATAGATTTCGTACTGAAGGAACAATTTAATTTCCCAACACTGATACAGAATGTAAACAAACACAGGGTTGCAAGGAAAAAAAGTTGAACGAGCTCAAAGTTGGCTGGCGACCAACTTTGTTGAAAGCGATTAGTTGAAAGGCCGTTCGGACGAGGCGATTTTTGCTTTCAACTAAAAGTTGCCTGAAAAATCGCCTCGTGCGAAAGCCCTAGAAGATTCTGTGGCGCAGGAGTCGAGACATTTTAAAACGCCGTATTTATGGTCCGATTTGGTTCATATTTGGAATGCGTATAATTACATGAAAATGAATAGCTCCACAAAAATGCTGTCCGATAGGTGGCGCAGGAGTCGATGTATTTGGCAAACCTGTCTGTATAATCCGATTGGTTTCATATTTAAAACGTATATTACTTAATAAAAGCTTATCTTCAAAATTTTCTAATTCCTGGTTTTTTACAATAAAATACAAATATATACATACATATACATATTTCATTGCCCATACTTTTGTTGAACAGTAAAATTTTAAAATTAAAATAACTTCAGGAATGCAATTTGTGTTTATTCGTTCAAAGTATAAGTGGTGTTTAGTGAGCTGCTCTAGGTTATGCCAGGTTGAGATATCTCATAAAATTATGTTTCACGAGGATTCTTCTTGCTAACTAACTTAAAGCATAAACAGACGGCAGCGGTGATCCGGATCAACTCGGGAATTGACCGCAGTTGATTCGGATTAAGTCCGAGTTAATCCGGATCAACGCTGCCGTCTGTTTCAGGTTTTCTCTACTTTTTGTTCATGAGGCTGCGCTAAGTGGAACTAGAACAACTTAGAGCACGATTTTCTACCACCAGCTTTTTTGATGGAGTAACTTAGAGCAAGCAAACACACACATACACTATACAACTGACGAATTGATCTGCTGAGCAATCAACTGTTTTGGGTATTTCTGCCTGAAAAATTTTTCATTAGATTTCTGATGTGAGTTGCTCTAACTTGATCTATTGTTTTTTTTTTACAGCTGCTCTATTCTTGACCTGCTCTGTACTTTGTTCGGTCTCATCAAACACAACTAATAAGTGCCTTTACCTTACCATTCTCACAATAAATTATTTTTATTATGTATGTACTATGTAACTAAGTTTGTAGATATTTATATTCATGAAAATTAAACATTACAAGCAAAATAGCAAAATTTAATTAAACACATAGATGTTTTCTTTTGCGAAACACAAGTAAAAATTTCTGCCTTCAAATCACTTCGAAATTATAAAAGACTTGTGTGAAAAGAAAAAATGTATTTACAGGGCATTCATTGCCAATTGAAATGTTAATGTTTAACATTTTAAAGCGTTTTAAGTATGTACGTATATACAGACAAATTTCACACTATCTTCAAAAGTGACACAATTCAAAATATGGCATTTTTTTTTTAAATAAGCGCAAAAAATGTACACAGAGCTTTTATTTACCTTGCATCAAAGGCTGGAGCAAATTTTTGTTATAATTTGTTGAAAAATCTACTTAAGCTAAAGTGTCTCTTGCCCATATGATTAGCTAATAAATAGTTTTTCGCAATTTCTCTCAAACGTGTAATTTCGAGTTGTGTCACCTTTGAAGATCGTGTGCGATAAGTAGCTGCAATTAACGTTTTACATTCTTGCACACAAACATATGTACATATGTATGTATGTAAAACTGGCTCTGCAATAAACTCCGTGATGAACGAACGCTTCGGTTTACGGTCTGTTTGTTTCAATGAAAGTACACGCATCTTCAACCAAATTTATTCTTTAATTGTTTTACAATATTTTTTTTTGTACTAAGCATATTTTGAGCAATTTGCACGTTATCTGGCCGACGTTACATACAGATACGTGTGTGCATGCCGCAAAATATTTTCATCTGTGTGTATGTGGTTTTTCTTCAACAGCTGCTTTTAACATATTTGGAATTTTTCAATGCTTATTTAATTCATCACTTACTTATTTTTTATTTAACTTTTTTACCTTCTTTTTCATAGTTTTACCTATAAGAAATATGCATGTATAAGTTTTGTTTGCAATCTCAACATATCACGGCCACCCAGAAACCGTTAATTTCACTACTTCGTGTTACAACTTGGATCGGCAGTCGAGTAGTTGGTTGGCTACTTAAGCAATTATGATAATGTGAAGTGTTAAATTAATTACAAGAAATTATAGAGGAAAATCATTTCTCAGTTAAAAACTAAAATATGCAATTTCGGTCTGTCGAACTTTAATAAATTAGTTTCTTTAAGGCTTTTATAACTAACTTTCGTGATCTTATTCCTAAGTATGTGAAGCGCATGCATTTAAAATCTTCACCGAGTGTTCACATGTTTGAAGGCTAATGTGTCAGCTGCAATTAGTTATCACGAAATATTGCCAGCTGAAGCTAGTGCACAGATATTCATGCAACAATTAAATGATAAGTGAAAATATTTTCAAATAGTATATATCATTCCTTCAGTCAAGAATATGCAAATAGAAGGCACGAAATCAATCCAAATACAGATCTCCAAAATTAAACTTTCGCCATTCAAAATAATCTGATCTAAAACCAGCGAATTATCAATATCCATAGCAAAACGATTTTTAACTGTCTTTATGTCGAATCGTAACATCACTGAAGCCAGTCGATGATGACGACGGAAGGCTACTTTTTTAGGTTTTTTAATATAATAAGCGCAATTTACAAAAACTTGCGTTGATATTTTGAGACTTTGTTGCTGACGGTCTCCCGCGTTTTATTTCATAAGAAATTCAAACTTATATGCCAAAATTTTTCTAAAAATTAAGAAGAAAATTCGTAATTTTGATGAAAATTTGTTGAATTTTACTACATTTTGTATAAAGTTTGAAACTGTGATTTACACGGTTTTGTTTAAAGCCTACATGATATTTTTATATAAAAATAACAAAAAAAATAGCTGCAAAAATATTACGAATATTAAAGAAAAAACAACACGTGGTAATTTGTTTGAGTCACTGTATATATATTCGCTTTATCGAGCGTTTTCATGAAATTTTTGTGCTTTTGCAACGTTTTGTGGCATTCTAGAAATTCAGAATAAAAAGTTGGAATTTTGATGAAAATTTCTTGAATTTTCCTAAATTTTGTATTAAGTTTGAAACTGTGATTTACACGGTTTTGGTTAAAGCTTAGACGATATTTTGATATATAAATAACAAGAAATTTAGCTCGGAAAACATTCCAAATATTTGAAAATCAGAAATCAGAAATTTTCCAGGGATTACAAAAGTACTTTCATTAAGCAGGATTTAGTAGTTTAGGAGGTAGAGTTTACAACTTTTTCAACATGGATATTTAAGATTGTGTTGTCTGTAAATAAAGCGACCAGTTGCCATTTGTGTGTACTTCAGCGAAAGGTATCAGTAAAAAAGAAAAGTTCATTTTTTTCTTAAAAGTTGTTAGATCTACCTGTTTTTCGTAAAGTCTATTTTTCGACCCTTTTTCCAACTTTGGTAGAATTTAAAAAAAAAAATCAAAAATGTGGTCTTTGAAATTAAGGGTCGTTATTTGCACTTGACTGCGCCTTTATTTTCTATATCAATTAAAGTGAAACAACCTCGAATGAAAAAACGCGCCAAAGCAGATATTTCAGTAAATATTGGACCCAAATTGTTGATATTTTTGGAAAATGGGCGTGACCACGCCCACTTATTGAAACTATGTAGCCGCTTCACCAATCGTTACCAAACACGTTACGAGCCTTGCCTAGCTAAGAAATCTGTTGAAAACCTTTGAAATCGGGCAATAACCACGCCCACCTACCATATAACGGTAATTTACAGAAACACGAAAACTGTGATAAATCAGTACCTACTGAAGCTAGTTCACTTAAAATCGATGATTGCAATAACCACTTAGCATCAAATTAGATTATTCGAAATTTTTGGGCAATGGGCGTGGCGTCGCCCACTTATGACCACAAATGTGTATCTCGGTATCCGTTTTATCAATTTCTACCAAACTCGGTGCACTTAATAACCTTGGTACGGAAAAGCAATTCGTTGAAAATCATCCAAATCGGACTAAAATTACGCCTCCCGTATAATGGTAAATTTCAGAAATACACCTTTTCCGATTTTTTTAATAACTGGGGACGCTTATTTAGTCCAAGTTAATAGTTACCACAATCTTTTAACAATAAATAAGACTGCTATAGCCTTTTAATCACTTTATTGATTTCTACCAAACTTGGTTCAATTATATCATTAATTCTAACTCAGCTTATTATCGAAAACGATTGAAATCGGGAAAAACACAGTTCGGTTTCGCCGATTTTATACTTCTTTACTTGTTTTAATGAATTTTAAAGAATGTAATGTGGAACGATTTTCCGTCATCCCTTGTCAAATTTGGTTTGGAGGCAAACCGGTTCCGGCGTTGTGCCATCTGCAGTGCCATTTTGCGTTCGAAAGACCAAATTTGACAAGGGATGACGGAAAATCGATCCACATTACATCACACTCCTACCCTGTCGGAAACACCAACCGACGAAAATGAGAATTTTAAAGAACCCTATTAATGTGGCAGCCTGCCATTATATTTATTTTAAAGCTTAAATGTTTTTCTTTCAGATGCACTCTAGACGTTTACCGAAAGCAATGCGTCTACCGAGTTTGGTAGAGATTTTTATCATAAGTAGGCAGCGCTACGCCCCTTCTCCAAAATTGTTAGCTTATCCTATTTTATATTTGAATACAACAATCTTAACTGACTTTCATTAATTTTGCTTCAGTATTTACTGAAAAATTTTTAGGTTTGCACTTTTACAACAATATCTCAAGTTTGACAATGTATTTTAAAGCACCATGTTATCTTAGCACCCTGTGTTTCTATTCATCTTAAAGTTTAGATATTTTACTTTCAGATGCAATTTAAATTCTTAAAATATCTATTTATTATTTAGTTCAAAAGTTATTAGTTTTGCAACGAAAAAAGTCAAAAGTCGCCATAGTGCGCTGGTCAAGCCTTGAACTATGTATTGTATTTGTGACGACGTCTGATCTCATTTCAACGCCAAATACTTATGGTCATTTGTATATGTATGTATGTGGGTATTCCTTATAAGTTTCGTATATAGTATTAATTGTTTTTTAATAAAAAGAATGTCGTAATTTCTGTACATGGTAAAATATGCAAAAATATATATGTAAATGTACATATGTACGAGTATGTGGGGGAAAAAATTTACATTGGAATGGCCAAAGACTATTTTCATATGGATGAAATATTGCGAAGGAGGTATGCTAAATACTAATTTACATTTATGAATAAGTTGCTACAAGCAAAGAGGTAAACATTCTGGAATCGATAAAGAATCCGAATATGTATTTATGCATGTATGCATGTATCTATAAACATATGTATGTATGTATGTATGTATGTACGTATACTGTACTTTGTATGCTCGTATAGACGTGGAAAAAATATTTTATGTATAAATTTTTAACGGTTTTTACTTTAAATAATTTCATTTTTATTTTTTAACTTTTTCAGCGTAAGTGTAATTTTTTCGTACATTAAAGACCGTGGCGTCTAAGCTGCTGCAAGCGGGAGAATTTAATAGCACATTTCCACCAAAAGCTTAACTCTAGTTAAGAGCTCAGGTAACTTCCCAAAATTTTAACATGGGGTGATCGACAAGGTTTATTTCTCATCTTCTGCTTCTTTACTTTCTTAAGCTTTTACTTACTATGAGCAATTACCCCATTCGAGTTATAATCTCCTTTTTCCAATGTGCAAACTGCAGTTAAAGGCTTGGTGGAAATCAACTATAAAATTAAAACTTAATGCGATTGAAATTATTCCAATTAAACAGATATAAGCTATTCGTTGGTAAATGATTAACTCAGATAATTTATTCGTTGCTTATTTGTTCGATTACACACCTTGATTGTGGACGTGATATAGTGAAAATTAACTCACGTGAAATATTGCATTTTAACTTTTATTTTTTACTTAACTTTTTATTTATTTGCTTAGTTTTTATTTTTTTAATTTTAATATATCGTCATTTAAAGTACAAAACCGCCTATGTAAGGTTACATAAATTACTTTCTAGAGAGTAAAAACACTCATATTTCAAAATGGTTCTCTTTTTACCTCCCTTTTATTAGCTCGGGATGTAACTATGTAATATTGATGCGCCTAAATGATGCAGTGATTTCTATTCTCAAGTTACATACCTGATAACACTACGAAAGGAAATTATAATAGCGAGGTTTTAGTTTTTTAAATTATAATTTTTTTATAAAGCAATCGCATATTTCAGAGCGAATGTATAAGGATTGAGCCAAGAGCTTGTGTGAGCAAATCCAAGTTTTGGCAAAAAAATTCAGTTTCAGTTTCAGTGCGATGGGCAAAAAACACGATTATCTCAGAAATTAAACTTTAGAATCGAACAGGGCAATGGGAATCGCTTACCCTTTCGCTTCAAGGATGCAGTACTTTAACATGGGCATGTCAATGGCTATAAGCTCTTACCGGCAGCATTACCTTCGAACGAAGTAGCGAACCCAGAATTCATGGATAACAGAAGAAAAGACAATATACAGATTGTCTTAAAAGATTAAAATTAATTAAGAATTTGATAAATCAGTTTTTATGCATACATATGTATGTATTTAGATCTTAATAAAAAAGGAACAGTCCAGCGCCTTCGTCTTGGTCTGCAGGCTGTATCGGAGATACACCCGCTAAATTTAAACGTAGAATACGTGGTATGGTTAAGAGCATATCCAAGTCAAAAACGAAAGCACAAACTAAGAAAAAAATATCGATAACAAAAGCGATAATAAAATCGATAACAAAATCGATAAAAATATCGATAACAAAATCGTTAACTAAATCGATTACAAAATCGATAAAAAATC
>NW_016167132.1:0-5838 GCF_001687245.7 Rhagoletis zephyria | reverse complement strand
TTTGTTTACATGTCATTTGTACAACACTGATTTAGCTGAAATATCACTGAATAATTATTAAAATCTATACATATTCAAATATTTCGTTGTTTACTTCCATTTTTTAACAAATAAAAGGTTCTTAGCTTTCACCGCTTTCAGTTTTTGTTTGCACATGTAAATCAGCTGATCGTTTGACACTTTTCATGAACTTACAGGAAAAAATACTCCGGACTAAATCCTGTAACTTCTGACTAGGAACAGTTGCTCAGTTACTCTCTCAAATGTGTTCCCACTTACAGGTTTCATGTCAATAGGAACGACTTCCTGTAAGTTCTGACTAAATCCTGTAAACCGGACTGCTATTGGAACAGACTAAATGAAGTTGATATTGAACTGACTTTTATGAAGTGTTGACAAATTTCATGACTGCCTTTTCACGGTTAAACACTCACTTGACAATAACCAGAATTATACTGAGTAGGCTGTGGGCCCAAGATTAGGACTTACATAATTAAAATAACATTCTGTGTGACGTTATTTAAAGGTACAGTATATTTTGCTTTGCTGCCTTTATGCTTAAGTGCACATTTAAGATATCTACCCTAAAATGCGCACTAGCGGCATTATTTTTAACTTTTTTTTAACTCCTATAGATGCATTCAACATACCTGCACATTGGCGATACCTGCCATAAAAATTGTGCAATTATTATTAACTGTCAAAGAAAGTATTAGGTTTACCTGCACTGGCCCTACAATTACCTAATTTTACAAGCTTTTATTTATTTTTATCATCTCGCAGAACAACGAAAATGGCTATCAATTAATGTAGTTATATAGATAATTAGATACCATTCGGTAAAAATTTCGCTTGCAGTAATTTCTACGTGGTAAGTGCTCCTCCATTAATTGGTTTCATAGGGATTCGGATACCTTCCTCATTGAAGTAGTAAAGAAAATTCGCTTAAGTGCTTTTTTCGGTTAAGTGCACAAGTTTTTCGTGCAAAGAAGGATGGGCAGCTAAGCAAAATATACTGTAACTGAGAATAACAAAATACTAACGCGCTCAATTCATTCAGAATTAAGAAAAGCTTTGTTGGTATAAAAACGTCTTGTGGGCAAATGCTCGGATTGCAGACCCTCTTTAAACCTACTTTATTTTTTTGTTTGAATAAGGCCATAAGTATATGTGTAAGTACACTCATTACTGGTTTGGTTGATATGCGAATTATTTAGGTAATACCAATCACATTACGTTTTCTACATATAAAGTAAAAGTAATATTTAAATAAACACAAACATATGTAACTAAGTAGATTAGAGTGGACCAATTTTTGTATTGGGGGAAAAAATTTCATCCTAGAAAAAGGGACACCCCTTAGTTGTTTCCTTTTGGTATTTGTAATATCTATAACAACTTTCAATTTTCTACTGTAACCAATAGAGGGTGCTCAATGACCTTGAAAGGCGCTATTGGATCGCTGTGAAACCGGCAAAAATATTGGTGATTTGTATAAAAAGCTACTGTTGCGATAACAACTGAAGCTTGTGATATTTGTTTTAGATAATTTAAATTTAAAAATGTTCTTAGGTTGCTTAACGAATTGTTTAATTAATATATGTACACAATACTTCTACTTAGAGTAAAATATGAGCCGGATGAGCACCCTATAAATGAATACTTGGAAACGTAAAGTTTGGTATCAGCACCTCTTTAGGCACGAGGAACAATTTTGGAAGGTGCCCCAAACCCTATCTCGGAAAAATTGTTTTTGGACCACTCTAATGTACATACATCCATACATGTTATGTGAACGCGTGATAGTAGCGACAATTTCATAGAAAGTAAAACCCAACAGATGCACATAATTCATATATTGTACGAAAAAAAAAAATGTTAAATATGTATGTACATTCAATAATAATGAATACAATCAAAGCCCTCATAATACTATTGTTTTGAGAAGTCTTTAAAACTGTCGTGTAAGCTACCAAAGTTCGCACACTTCATTTTTAAACAGTAAAAATGCTAATGCACAGTCACAGTATGTGTGCTTGAATGTAACTACATAAATATCTATCTTCAAATGTATGTATATATATATATACAATTCACGGATAGAAAAGTTTTTTCCCAAAAAGTTACAGTACAACTATTTTCGAACTGACGCAAAGTCGAAGGCAAAATTGAAGTTCGCTGTTTAAGTCTTTTAATTATGGCCAGCATTTCTAATGCTTGAATTCATAGCTTTGCTTTATTTATATACTACATACATATGTACCTATGAACGTATGAAAATATGTACATATGGATGTACATATGTATATATGGTAAATACGAGTATAAGCCAATAAGTAGGTATGTATGTCGCTATAACTGTGCATGCGTCTGGCTTTACTACACCAATTCTTCATTGTAAAATATGTATTGTCTGTATGGTCTAAAAAGAAAATGAAAATGAAAATTTGCATTTGCGAAAGTAGTGAGAAAACTTCGAAAAACCACAAATATCTAAACAATTTTGCATACTACTTTTTCTTGGTTTTCTTTGTTTGTCCACTTACACACAGTTAGACCATAAACGTTTAACGTTTTAGACAGTCAATTAGTTTAACCAGTTTTGGTTTGTGGCAAAATACATTTGGTGCACGAGTTTTGTTTATGCAGGTCAGCAGGGGTAAATATGTATACACGTTTCATTGTCAGTTACATTTAATTCAAACTAATAATAAAAATAACAATAACACAAATCAACAATAAGCGAGTCAATAACATTTAAATGAGACAATGAAATTAAATTTTTGCAGCAGCTATAGACTCTGGTCTTAAGCTGGTTTAACAGGTGTACATACATATATACTTTAAGCTTTGTGACACAGTGAAGAATGTGGTTGGTTGAATGATGGAGAAATGCCAGTATGGCACCGTATTCGTAATGAGGAGAAAGGTGAATTTTCTGATTTTGCGCCAGCAAAGCAGCTGAATGAATGTACGTACAAGGCAATATGTATGAACTTGCGTTGTTGTTGATGGCCATGGCAATGGCCATGTCGGTACTGGTTTCAAAAAGCACACATACAGCATAAAATCGTGCAAAATATATTTATGTACATACAGTTGTATAGTTATATGTTTACATTTACGAGCGCATAAGATGCATTGTATTTGTTTATTCACATTATCCGACAAGCGAAGATTAAGATGTGAATTAAGTTTGAAGTAAAGAAAGCGAACAGTAGGTGAATTTTATAGTAATGTGCAGTAAAAAGCTACATATAGCCGGTTGCAAGCAAAACTGTGTCAGAAAAAAGTTATTGAATATTTACAGTTTAGGATGTCAGATATTCTCTATAACAGTCGGCAGAGTGTTTAAATAAAAGCTTAAACAGACGGCAGCGTTGATCCGGATTAACTCAGACTTAATCCGGATCAACTGCAGTTAATTCCCGAATTGATCCGGATCAACGCTGCCGTCTGTTTATGCTTTTAGTGTCTATTCAGATTTTACTCTTATAAGAGCCCACATCGAAATATATTTCCTTAACGCCCTGATCGGCTCCAAATGTAAAGAGAAACAAGTAAGCCGCAACTAGCCGCAATAGTGCGTGAGTGAGGTCACGCGGAACGTGGATAGAAGTGCACCACAAGCTGTAATATTATCTCCACTTCTGCCTGTGAACGCTTATGATGAACAAACTATTTATATAACTATATACTGGTGAAAGTATAAGGAGGATCTATGCTAACAGCTTAGGCGGATGACGATTCAGTCGTCATCAGCGGCAAATGTCTGCCCCCAATTTCTTTACAGGAAACGAAACGGTCACTTCTCATGTACCGCCAGACAGACGGGATATAGGAAGATAAACATACTTGCAAGCCTGCAAAGATATTTCGTTGATAGTACGACAGAAAACTTTCGGGTTTCTTGCTATCAATAGAGAGAGCAGACTCAAGACATCTGGAAGGACTACCAACACTGGCACATGGCATGGAAGTACAACTATTACGAGAAAGAAGTGGGTCACCAAATTTTGAAGGGTCCAGCTTTCAGAAGGCAAACTCCCACTAGTTAGATCAGATACTGGGCCCACAATCAGCAATCGGCGATGCGCCAAAGGGACAGTAATATTCTGTAACATTGCCTCGGCTTGATTAATTGTTTCTAAATTTATGTATCTAGCAATGCTACCGACGTTCTTTTTGCCTATGCCAGCCAGCGATAAACAGAAGAAATGTTTTGAAATCAGTAAAGTCTAAAAACCGGGAAAGTGCAATGAGATAAAATGCCTAACACCTCATACATGCAAGGCTATAGAGACCTAAATATACTAGGAAGAAAGGTTAAATAGACAGGATGTTCTAAAACTCTATGTGATGTTTCTGAGGAAGAGAAGCTAGTGAGATTTTGAGTTAAGGGTTAAAACGAATTACAGAATCTCTACGGGAGGCTTTTCGAAACGATCCTTAAAATAATGGCTTCGCTACAGACCATATACTAAAATCTCTTTAGTTTTGTTCAAACTACATTCGATCTACAGTGGATTTTAAAACAGGGTTCGTAAGGGTAATGATCTTTATAAGAAAATAATAATTTAACTGTTTAACAGCTGGATCTTGGAACCATTTTCACAGAAGAGAGTGCCATTACGAATTTTAGTAAACATACTTAAAGCAGGTACTGAAAATAAAGTACTTCTTTCGATCAAGAATAATAGTTAAATTTGGATTTTTATTTTTTCGGTCAAAGTTATTATTTTGTGATTTCCATTTTTAGAAATCTTTTTTAACCTTTATAATGTTGACTGCGTTTTTGACCGTTAATTTTAAAATAACGGTTATGGTATGATCGAAAAAAAATAAAAATCAAAAATAACTATAAAAAATTTATCTAAATAAGAAATCGGATTTATATTTTGCTGAACAAAATTTAACCTTTATTTTATGATTTTTTATTTTGATAAATTTTTGATAGTTATTTTTTGCGATCGTATTATAACCAAATTGGATTTATATTTTTCTGAACATAATTTAACCGTTATCTTATGATTTTTTCTTTGATAAATTTTTGATAGTTATTTTAGATTTAACGGTCATAAAAACGCAGTCTACATTATAAAGATTAAAAAAGATTGGTAAAAATGGAAATCACAAAATAATAAATTTGACCGATATTATAAAAATCCATATCTAATTCTAAAATTATTCTTGATCGAAAAAATTACTTTATTTTCAGTACCTGTTTTAAGTTTGTTAACTAAAATTCGTAATGCTGTGAAACCCATCTTCCATCTTCTTCCAGCAAGTCTAAGTCTAAATAACTGCTATCTCCATTTTGATTCTTTTTGCCAGCCTTTCGCAAAGAAAATAAGGAACGACTAGTAGAATTACTTATTTCTAAATTTATGCATCGGCATCTATACATTCATTATAATGCATATAATATGCAGTAGGTGTATGTCGGGTACATGCTGCATGGCGTCTACCACGTTCGCGTATGGGTGCGGTTAAAATACGTTTCCGTCGTTCCGTCGATTGGGTAGCAAGCACTGTTGGCGTTAATAACTTTTCACGTGTTTATAAATCTGTTCGTGACGCGACAGCAGACTAGACATGTGTATGTATGCATGTATGTAATCTTTTTATAAAGACATTTCTCCTATGCTTTATGAATACAGTGAATTAAACAAGTGTTGATGTCGATGAAGAAGTGATGAATTTTCCTAAATTTTGTATAATGTTTGAAACTTTGATTTATATGGTTTTAGCTAAGGCTTGGACAATATTTTTATAGAAAAAAAACAAACAAAAATTTACTTGAAAAACTTGAACACTGTCACTGTATCGGGCATGTGC
>NW_016167131.1:0-22256 GCF_001687245.7 Rhagoletis zephyria | reverse complement strand
GTTTTCATAGGCAATTAAAATCTTCCATTATGGCTAGAAATGGAACCAGAGATTGGTATGATGAGCTACCATTAATATTGTTGGGCTTACGTTCAACTTTTAAAGAGGATATTTCAGCTACACCTGCTGAAATGGTTTTCGGACAAAATTTACGGTTGCCTGGTGAACTTATTGTTCCAACTTCTGAAAACTCAACTTCATCTGAAATTTTGGGTTGTTTACGCGAAAAATTTAGAAATGTACACTCGAATTTAAATCATCATAGTACCAACGCTGGTATTTACGTTCCGAAAGATTTACAAACATGCAAATTTGTTTTTGTACGTTTAGTTAATACCCGTTCTTTGCAAAAACCTTATGAAGGGCCATATAAGGTTATTGAAAACAATAAGAAGTATTTTCAAATAGAAATTGATAATGAAATCAAAACTATTCCGATTGACAGGCTAAAACCAGCGATGATTGAAACTTTACCAGAATTTAACACTAATTTTCACAACAATATTGGAACAAAAAAGAAAGTCACATTTAACTTATTTAACGTAAATTCTCTGGAAGGGGGAGTAATGTAGGGATCTTATTGTTGTTATTTATTTGTTTGGAAATGGTTCTACTTTGTACTTATTTCTACTTTGTATTAATTTTTAATTTAAAGAATATTAGAATGTTATGTTGTGATTTCTTTCAAGAAGAAAATTTTATTATTGATTGAAAAATTTCATAAAGAATTGTTTGGTTCTTAAAATAAAATATTGTTTAATTATTAAAAAATAAATCATTAATATCTGGAATTGTGATTCTACAGCCTCCAAGTTAATCTTCACCACGCCAAGGTAGCATAAGATGTTTTGCTTCAGAGGTTCACAAACGAAGGCTTAGGTGTAGCCTTCATCCAGAAACCCTGGATATTAAGAGGTGACGTCAAAGGGCTTAGTACAAAGGGCGGTAAGATTATCTACGCCTCCAGCTGTAGCCCAAGAGCGGCGATACTATTAAGTAACAAACTAACATTTCTCCCCCTTTCAGAGTTCATTACGGCAGTCCTCGCTGCGGTATGTGCCAAAATTCCGACTCCTAGGAGAGTGCAAGAGGCTGTACTTGCCTCCGCGTACTTCCCGGGTGAGGAGGAGATAGCCCCGACACCATAAATAAAGCCTCTAATTGATCACTGCCGGCGAAGTGGTATACCATGGATCCTCTGCTGTAATGCAAATACCCATAGCACTATTTGGGGGAGCACCGACACCAACAAAAGGGGTGAGTACCCCCTTGAGTTTATAAGTAGTTATAATATAAGTATTATAAACCGAACGCTATTAGTGGGGAAGTCTTAGACCTTACTCTAAGTAGTCAGAACATGACAGCGTCAGTCACAAACTGGCAATGTCGGACCATACGCACATAGCGTGAACTAGTTTTTAGAAATCCCAGGAAGACAAACTTGGAACTCTTTCGCTTTATCATTGAAGAAGGTGAAAACAGCCATGGGGGTCAAATTACGACTGCATACGAGCTTGAAACTAAGGCTGAACAACTTCATTCAGACATTGGAATAGCTTTCAGTAGAAGCTGTCCCCAAGGAAAGGTAAAATCCAAACGTGATGTTCCTTGGTGGAACAAGAAGCTGGAGCAAATGAGATGCCAGGTCAGAAAACTATTCAATAGAGCAAAGAATACGGGTGATTGGAATCCGTACAAACTTGCACTAACCTCTTATAACAAAGAATTTCGGAAATCCAAAAGAGCTAGTTGGCGAAAGCACTGCGAGGAAATAAAGAGCGTCCCAGAGGCAGTATGCCTCCAAAAAGCTCTAAATAGGGAACACAAAAATGCGATCGGCACTCTAAAGGAACCAGATGGTAACTATGCTCAGCATCCGGGTGAGACTTGAAGACTTCTGCTAGACACTCACTTCCCGGGCTGCAAAGCAGGCTATTGTCTACCGGAATTGGGTGTCCCAGCACGCACTTCTAGTAGAGAACAAAGCCTTGCAGCTTAACTTACCACGGTGGAAAGAGTACAATGGGCGGTATCTACATTCAGCCCATACAAATCACCAGGACCAGATGGGGTCTATCCTTGTCAGATCCAACATGGAAGTAACTATATAGCCCCAGTCCTCTCCAGACTACTGTGTCATATTCCCAGTGGATGGACAGAAGCTAAGGTCGTATTTTTACCGAGGGCAGGTAAACCGGAGCAAATGCCTTCATCCTACGGGCCAATTAGCCTCAGCTCCTTTTTCCTGAGAGGCATGGAGAAAATCTTGGATCAACATATCAGAGAAGTCAACCTAACGGAACGACCACTGAATAAGAACCAATTTGCCCATCAACCAGGAAAATCCTCTGAAACTGCCGTTCACAGCCTTACGTTGAAAGTCGAAAAGGCTCTGGAGTCTAAGAGCACAGCCCTTTGTGCCTTCATTGAAATTTCAAGGGCTTTTAACAACACGTCTTACAGGGCAATAAGAGATGCCCTGATATGCAAGGAAGTAAGCCCCATCATTATAAATTGGGTGCTTTCTATGCTAAAAACAAGGAAGATCAGGATGGAGCTGGGGGGCACGAAAGAATATATTACAGCCACAAGAGGTTGTCCTCAAAGGGGTGTACTCTCTTCTCTTCAGTGTACTATGGTTATAGACCAGTGATTCCCAAAGTGGTCCAGGTGGACCCCTAGGGGTCCACGAAAGACTCGACGGGCGTCTACGTTGGCATGAAAAAAATATGGGGGTGCATGAGTTGTAAGTGGGGGTCCACGAAAATTTATCTGGTTTCCATAGTAAAGAACCAAAATGGTTGCTTGATAGCCTCCTTATTTAACTTTAATTTTTTGGAGTGGTGTATAGTGTCACTTTGTGTTTTCATACGTGGGAAAACCTTAGTAAAGAACCAAAATGGTTGCTGGATAGCCTCCTTATTTAACTTTAATTTTTTGGAGTGGTGTATAGTGTCACTTTGTGTTTTCATACGTGGCAAAACCTTAAAGACCACGTGGGAAAACCTTAAAGACTACCTGCAGAATAAAAAGAACCGGATTTTGGTATAATACTGAGTGAGCGCGGCGGAAATTGATGGCGGCAGAGATTTAAGCACTTGTGTGTTTCAATGCTACAGGAGAGTACGCCAGCATTACCTTTCTTGAAGAGATAATATAATGTTGAAACTGAATGCTGGTTTAATTCCATCACTGAGACCGGACTCACACATTGTCGAATCTTCACTAATGGCTCAAAAACTGACTCTGGGTCCTGATCTGGGGTCTTTTTCGAAGTAAATGGTGATAAGCTTCCCTTTCCTGTTGGGGAATATGCTTCGGTCTTCCAGGCTGAGGTAATTGCAATCCTCAAAGCCGTGGACACGTGGTGGAACATAGGTGGAGGAGAAGAAGTTTACGTGTCTGCAGTGACAACCAAACTGTACTTAAGGCATTGGCCAGCCCTCTAACTACTTCCAAACTAGTTCGGCAATGCAAGTCCCGACTAAATTATGGTGGTAAACATAGCGAGCTTGCTTACTCTGGGTGCCAGGTCACTCAGGAGTACCTGGCACTTAGAAATCTGACCAATTGGTCAGAATTGGCTCAGACCGGGCATTATTCGGTCTGCAATCAGTTTTAGCACACCAGCTTTCGCCCATCGAAGCAACCATCTGGAACAGGGTGAATACTTCGCTCAGCAATGACTGGGAGGCATCGAGGGGGTGCAGGTGGGCAAAACTCACGTTGCCTTCAATATCAGAAGGTATATCTAGTTTTTTTTCTCTCATTGATAGACGGGACTGCACACAACTTGTTGGACTGCAGACTGTTCACTTCATGTGGCACAAACACCTGACTGTGATAGGCGTAAATGACAAGTCCATTTCCCATCCTGCCTTGAAGACTTCAACACCTTTTGTGATTCTTGCTTGCTTATTTGTTTGTCATCATGAGCTCGTTCTTTTCTCTACTGTCAGTTTCTGAATTAAAAATTTGGCGTAAAAAGCTTAGCCGTTTTGTTGTTTTAAGTTTTGTGTTTTAAAAATGTGAGTTATAAATATTTTTCGCCTCACTTTAAAACTCGGAGTGATAAAAATAAAAATGATGCCATCAACATAAACAAACTATATTACAAATACTCCAGGTACAAAGTTATGAGTGAGCCGAACATTTGATGAGCTTATTGTGAAGATAATGTAAATAACGCTAAGGCTCAAAACGCTCTTAAAAAATATAGCTCCTCAGAGCGAAAGAGTATTTTGATGGATTTACGAGCTCTGCAAGTGTGTAATCACATTATTTTAATAAATATAAATAAAAAATTGTAGACGGAAAATACTTTAGTTTTATTTTGGCCACTACGAGTTCAGTTTTTGACCCCGAGATGCAAATTTACATAGTTACATCTAATCTTCACATTTCATTTTTTTACTAGCTTTGGGAATATTTGGAAATGTATCAGCAGAGGGTTCACCGAAACCAGTAAATTTTTGAAAGGGGTCTACGAGAAAAAAAGTTTGGGAACCTCTGCTATAGACGAATTCCTCTTCCTACTGAACGACCATGGCTTTGAAACACAAGGCTATGTAGACGATCTGGTAATTCGCGTAACAGGGCTGCGTGGCGAAACGATTTCCAACCACATGCATTACGCAAAGATGGTGTGACACCGAAGGATTATCCATTAATCCTACTAAATCTACTCTGGTTCCGTTTACCCGGAGGAAAAAGTTATCCATAACAGAATTTACTCTGGGCGGCACTACAGTAGGGCTCTCAAATGAAGCAAAATACCTGGGGGTGTGGCTAGATAAGTCACTAACCTGGAATGCACATTTGGATTTAACCGTAAACAAGGCAATGAGGGCCTTCTTCGCATATACGCGACTTTATGGGAAGACATGGCGACTTTCCCCCAAAATTACCTACTGGTCATTCAAGACAGTTGTGAAGCCGATAGTCCCCTACGCATCCGTGGCATGGTGGACAAAAGCGACACAAAGAACTGCTAGCGCAAAACTAAGCAAACTACACCGAATAGTGTGCATTGATATAACAGGGGCTATGCGGACCTGTCCTGCTGGTGCAGATAGTACTCCCAATTTTAATAGAGAGGGAGGCCAGCCTTTCGGCTTCCGAATTAAAAGCCGGAAACCTGACAGGTCATACGAAGGTCCTAATGAAATTCACAAATGACCCCATAATGCAAATGAGGGACGCAGTAGCTTCAATACTAGTAATTTCTAGGAATTTCCAGGTAGCTATCGCGGGCACAGGAAACCCCTACACCAAACCCAGAGCTGAAGTTAGGTACACTGACGGATCAAAACTTGAAGACGGAAAAACCGGAGCTGGTATATTTGGTCCCAATTTTAAAAGGTCAATACCAATGGGCAGCTACCCCACCATTTTCCAAGCGGAGATTCATGCGATAGAGATCTGTGGCAGAGAATGCCTAAGAAGAGGCACAGCCTTTAAAATCATCTGCATTATATCGGATAGTCAGGCTACCCTGCTAGCGCTGAGGTCCCACATAATAACAAATAAACCAGACTACGATTGCCTCAACACCTTAAACGCTCTGGGAAGCAAGACCACATTACTGGGCTGGGTGCCGGGGCATGATGGCCACGACGGCAAGGAACAGGCGGACCGCCTAGCAAAACACGGAGCTATCACAATATTCCATGGCCCGGAACCCTTTTGCGGGCTCACCAAAGCCCACTTAAGGGAGGTCATAAACAAGTGGGTCGACAAAAAATTCCATAGGCACTGGAGTGAATGTCCAGGGCAAAGACAAGCTAAGCGGTTCATCTGTCCATTACAATCTAGGCAGGGAGGACCTTCGAACTCTCACTGGGTACTTCACGGGACACTGTTCCCTGCGTAAAAATGAATTAGTGAAATGAATCTTTCAGAAACGAGCGACTGTCGCTTCTGTGAGATGGACGAAGAAACGCCAGAACATATCCTTTGTTAATGTGTTGCTCTCGCTAGACGCAGACTCGCTTACCTAGGTGGTACAACACTTAATCCATTCGAAATATAGAACAAAAAGGCCACCGAAGTGCTAGCGTATATTAAAAGCCTTCACGTTTAGGGTAAAGGGTCACGCACAAGAGACCACCCTAGAGATCGCAGTGCTCACAGCTCATAATAATAATAATAACCATTTGATAACATCGGTAATATCCCGGGCTAAGAAAATCTCATTCTAGTCGATTTGGATGGTTCATTAACCATGCTGAGTAACTGGTGATTAGCCCTCTTATGTTCTCATGCACCGTATTTACAATCAGATCTTTGTATCAGATCAGATCAGATCAGATAGTCGTATTTTTTATGTACCACGGTGATACGCGCGTAAAATTTCGGACTGCAGTCTTTGAAATCTGTACAAAATTGGATTGCACGCTGTGGCCCAAAGCCCAATTCCATATGCCCAACGTGGTTTAATCATCATATTAAAAATCAACATCTTGTTACCTAGGCATCCTATAAAACATTGAAGGCTTGCTAGTTTTAGTTTCACTTGAGAAATATTGTTTTCAATATGTTTTTTTCAAGGTAAGTCTTCTATCTTGTGTCATCCCAAGGTACTTCACATTATCTTTTTGTGGTAAAGCCTTGCTGTTTATTTTTAGTGGTGGGCAAGTTTCTTTCTTCAAAGTAAATGTTGTCTGAACACAATTGCTCTCGTGATTCTTTATCCTCCAAAAACCCAGCCATAGCTCTAACTTTCTCAAATATCCTTGTATCTTGTAAGAAGCCTCTTTAGATTCTGAACTATTGCTTAGGATAGCAGTGTCATCAGCAAACGTTGAAATGGTTAGAGTTTCATCAGTTGGAAAATCACGAGTGTACATTACGTACAATATGGGCCCTAGAACACTGCCTTGAGGGACACCGGCATATATGGGGTGACTTTTCGTTCTAAAGGAATTCTGCCTGACTCTAAAGTTTCTTCCCAGTAGAAAGCTTTCCAGAATTGCATGCGTATTTGCAGGGAGTGAAACCTTTAGTTTGTATATAAGGCCATCATGCCAGAATTTGTTAAACGCTTGAGAGATGTCCAAATACACCGGTGCAGTACTGCTTCCCTAATACAAGAAACAATTCTATGGACTTGTTCTACAGTGAAATGTTTTTCTCGAAAACCAAACTGATGTGGTGGTGTTATTTGGTTACTTGTTAGAGAAGGTTGTATTTTTTCAATAGAAGTTTTTCAAATATTTTGGAAAATACAGAAATCAAGCTAATAGGCCTATATGAATTTACTACCGTCAGATATTTGCCTGGTTTCGGCCCGATAATTATTTCTGAAAGTTTCCATAAGTCAGGGAAGTGCCCCAACTTAAGCATGTTATTAAAAATATGTAACAAAAAGGCTGACTTCCAAAATGTCATTTGCAATATGTACGTCGCAAGCATCATGTTCCGTATTGTAAGAGTATTTTTTTAACTAAGCATTAAGTTCCTAAATGTACTATGACGGTAGTAACAGCGTATCATACAAGTATTTACGGCATCACAAAAAAAAGTTTATGCTTGCCATTTGCGAGAGAAACACAAAGTGACCGGTCATCAATCAACAACCAAATATTTGGTGCGGGAGAGAGATGAGAGAATGAGAGTGTAAATATGTGCGTGCATAAGAAGTGTTCCATAATGTAAAAATTTACTTTGCATATTTTTGCCTTGTATTTTAACTAAGCATAGATACGTTGTGTACACTCCGCAGTCAAACTGTATACATACAATGCAACCATACATTTTGGAAGTCAGCCAAAATGTACGGCAGTTAGTGGAAGCTCCTTCATCATTTCACCTGTAACCCTATCGTGAATATCATGAACAATGGTGTTAATTAAACCTTTCTTTTTAAACTGAAGCGGGTTTGTGGATTGGCTACTGGGGGGTATTGAGATATTGGAAGGATAAGCGTTTGCTTTATCCTCACCATTCCTCGCCCAGCTTCCGTTCTGAGTACGTAATGGCCCTTCTCGAAGAATGGGGCTTTCCGCATGCTTCAGTGTTCGCCGAAAGGAGTAGTCAGTCTGTTTCGTAGTAGACAAGGACTGAAGGATCGACTGCGTACATCTTTATTTTTCCGCCTGGAAAAAAATACGTAATTCCTTTGTACGCGCATTCAGCTCCTGTTTAAGCATAGGAGAGTGAATTCTTTGACATTCCCTTCTTATTTTGCGCTTTTTACTTATTAAGTTAAGAATGTTTGGGGGGTGCATGCCAGGGCAGTAAGAACTGTGGTGTTTACTATAAGGATTTGGTGTTGCGATTTCTGCGGCCTTAACTATTATATAAGTGTGATTTTCAGCTGCCCTATCGATATTATTCTTGGTTCGAATAAGAATTTGGGGGTTAATGTGCGAACTGACATACTTTTTGTATTTCAACCAGTTTGTGTAAACCTTTTTTCGTTTTTCTTCATAATTAAGAAACATTGATAATGTTATGATCCAGGGAGAAGGATCTGAAGAGAGATCAAATAATGCTTCTGTATTAGCTTGGTGTCGCGCAATACCCTTTGTTACGCCAAAGTTAATAAGATCGGGTATTTTTTGAGGTTCAGATGGCCAGTACGTTGGCTGTCCAGTAGACAAGACGTCAAATCCTCTGTTCTGGATTACTTTATATAGATTTCTACCCTTTGGTGTAATCAATCTAGACCCCCAGTATGTATGTTTGGCATTGTAATCTCCTGCTACAATAAACTTATTGCCACACTTTAGGAAAAAGTGAACAAATTGTTATTCTGCTATATACTGCCCAGCACTCAAGTGGTCGTCAATGTGTATTGCAGTATTAGGTGTGTTCGTTTAAAATCTCTAGTAAAAAACATCCAAGCAAAATTCCGGCGAAATGTCATCTGTTCTCTCACAAGAGAAATATATCCAAAATAGTACGCGAACAGAAAATTTGCAGAAACTAGCAAGTTAGACGAACAGCTGATATAATTTTTGTTTACATTCAAAATTGTAAAATTTAAAACATACGAAAACTCATCACAAAAAGTTTTCCTGACACAGTTTATTGTTTAAGCGAATAACTACTTAGTTTTTACAAGTTTAATTAGTCCCATTTTATCATTTTAACTTCCAAACCATCAAATTCAATTTTGTGATTTGAGTAAATTTCTACCAGCTGTTTTTGATCAGTTTTCCTGTTGGCAAATTGCTGTTGGCAAAAATTTTTCCAGCAGAAACGAGGAGCTTCCCCTTCAAATGAAATGTCCCTTTGCTTTCTCAATTTCTTTTTTAAAATTTGCAACTATTTGGAGTTTTAAATGCACGTTCATGTAACTTAAAATTTAATTTTTAAAGTGACATGAGCAGCCTACTGTTGAAAATGAAATGTTATAGTATCACGTATATAACTAAAAAATGCTGGCGTGTCGTCGTCGCGAGCGGACGTCTTTTGCTCAGCTCCGTTCCTTTGTGATATTTTACTGTGACATTAAAGCCGAACATAATCATAAACTAATCTGTTTATGCAATGTGTTGAGACAGTGACTCTTACAAATATCTATAATCATACATTTCGTGTTAAATTACTTAAAATGCCTTGTGTTTGCGGACAAAAAGTAGATCGTTCGCCATCCAAAATCCAGTGCGGTAAATGCAACGAATTTTTGCATCCGGATTGTGTTGGTGTTTTGCCCGCTGATGCAGAGTTTTTGGCTATCTCTGACAAAAAGTACTTTTGCCAAAAATGCGCAGATGCTCGCCGAAAATCTATTCGCACACCCCCACCCTTCGTTAACCGTGTTGAGAACGGCAAATCGGAAATCTCGGATATCTCGCCATCACCGAACTCAGCAGCTCTGATCGGAAAGTGCTAATGTCTCACGGCAACAACAACCACTAATTAAACAAACGCCTATCCAACATAAAAGCGGAACAACAACAGAGAGAAACCAACAAACAGACCTTCCGTCGGTTTTAAAAGAAATTGCGGCTCTTAAGTCCGCGAATGCGCGCGCTATTTCGGTGATAATTTGTTTGCATGCAGATAAACAATGTTTGTTAGAAAAACAGAAAATATGCATTTAGAGATAAAAACAATGCGCAGTCTGCTAGCCGACGAAGTTGTCTCTGCACTTGCTATGCTTAAAGAAGAAGTGAAAGAACTTCGCCTAAATGCATATTCTTACAAATGCAAAAACGGAAAGAGCATAAAAAGCAAACCAAAAGAAATAATTAGCTCTCTCGCATCCACTGTCAATACGCCAGCCGCCTCTGTTGCTGCATTACTCAAACAAGAGCAGTCCCGTTCGACTGTCGCTGGAAAGAGCGACTCTACCGATCACTCGCAGTATGTTCCATCAGCTCCCCCAGTCGAGCAATGTAAAGCCGTCGCTGATTTGTGTTCAGAGACGTCGACTGATGCTGCTGCTGCTTCAACTGCTGATGTTGTTTCAAATGCTGCTGTCTCTAAGTCTGCCGCTCATAAACCTACATCATATGCCAGCATGGTTCGCTCATTTATCTCTACAGAAGGAGATACCATTGCTGATCCGCCGCATATTGTCGCTGCTTCTGCTCATGCTGCTTGCGCCTCAGAAAAGCTTAAGATGAATTCACATCTAATCGTTGGCTCCAATCCGAGTGCTGAATTAGAGGTCGCAGATAAAGTAAAGTGGTTGCACCTCTCATCATTTAAGCCTTCTGTTACCACAGAAGAGATCATCGCTTACGTGTCTAAGCATACAGGTATTATTATCATATGCTCATAAAGAAAAATGTGGATGTTAAAACATTAAAGCACGTTAATTTCAAATTAGGGATTTCCTCGGCGCATTATGACAATCCTTAAACCCAGAAATCTGGTCATCTAACGTAACGATTCGCCCATTCAAGTTTTTTCGCCAAGCGGAGAACGTAGATGCAGCCGCATAAGAACCGTGCCGTGTTCTAAATCTCTTGTAAATGTACCATGTGTTGAACATTCGCTATATTATCAAAATGTGAGTGGAATGCGCACTAAATCTGCTCAGTTCTATCGCGAAGTGTCACTACACGAATACGATATCATTGCTATTACTGAGACATGGTTGAATGAAAATTTTATGTCCACTGAATTCTTCGATAGCTACTATAATGTATACCGGAATGACCGTTGTTCGAATGCCACAGGACTTCATAAAGGCGGTGGAGTCTTACTCGCGATTCGATCAAACTTGTGCAGTAAATCTGTTGAGCTGGATTGTGTTGGGGGCAGACTTGATCAAGTCTGTGTTAATGTAAAATTTGCAAATAATAAGTCTATTATATTTTTACTTTCATATATGCCTGATCATAACGATGTAGCACTTTATCAGAAACATTTAGATAACCTAAGTTATATAACGAATTCTGTTAAGTTTAATAAAATAATATACTTAGACGACTTTAACTTAAGCAACATATCATGGTTAGACCATGACAAAAATCTACTGCCTTATAACATCAAATCAGATGTAGATATTCTTGTTATTAGTTCAATATTATCCCAGGGTATTAAACCATGTAACTCCATTTTAAATAACAATGGCAGAATCTTAGATTTAATATTCGCTTCTAATAACTTAAAAATTGCCTGCGAAGAATGTGCCACTCCAATTTCAAAAAATACGTTACACCACAAAGCTATAGTTGTTAATTTTCAGTTTTATAACTTCAACAGCATATCGAGCATTCGTGCGCCTGAGTTTAATTACTCTAAAGCAAATTACGTTGCAATTAAGAATGTCCTTAAAGAAACTGACTGGGGGTTCTTGTGCACTTCGGACGATCCCACAGTTTGTTACCAAATGTTGTGTAAGAATCTTTCGCTTGCAATAACTAAGTTCGTGCCTGTAAAATCCATAATCNACAAAGCTATAGTTGTTAATTTTCAGTTTTATAACTTCAACAGCATATCGAGCATTCGTGCGCCTGAGTTTAATTACTCTATAGTAAATTACGTTGCAATTAAGAATGTCCTTAAAGAAACTGACTGGGGGTTCTTGTGCACTTCGGACGATCCCACAGTTTGTTACCAAATGTTGTGTAAAAATTTTTCGCTTGCAATAACTAAGTTCGTGCCTGTAAAATCCATAATCCTGCGCAATAAACCACCATGGTTTAATTCAAAACTGTGCAATCTAAAGAACACAAAGAACAAAGCCTTCAAAAAGTTTGAAATTTTTAAAACCGAGAAAAGAATTAGACGTCCTTCACAATTTTTTAATAAAGCAATACATGGTTTCTGTTGGATCTAGTCTTAAATCGAATCCTGCTAGTTTTTGGCAATACGTTAACTCAAAAAGAAAAACAACTGGCTTCCCAACTAGTTTAGAATATGAGGGTGGTATTTCTGAGACGGTTGAAGAGACATGCGAGTTGTTTGCAAGCTTTTTCCAGAAAGTGTACGAAAAGTATGAGACCAAATCTTTTCATAGTCTCCCACCACTGCCAGTGGAAGCCATTACTTCTTTCGAAATATGTGCGGAAGATGTGTTGCAAGCAATCTCTAATTTAAAATCTAGCTTTAAAACTGATAGTGAGGGATTTTCCTCTCACTTCTTAAAAATATGTGCTGATATTATGGCTCCACTCTTGTCCTTGCTGTTCAAAAAATGTATAAATCATGGTGTATTTATGGACTCATGGAAACTATGCTCTTTTGAACCCATATACAAATCAGGTGATCGGAACGATGTCTGTAACTATAGACTTATCGTGAAACAGAGTACCGTAGCATAACATAGTCCAAAGAAAACTCTTTAATCATGTAGACAATCTTATATGTAGGTGCCAACATGGTTCCGTCCCCGGGCGTTCGACCTGCTCTAACCTCCTCTTAGCTACTAACCAAANTTATCGTGAAACAGAGTACCGTAGCATAACATAGTCCAAAGAAAACTCTTTAATCATGTAGACAATCTTATATGTAGGTGCCAACATGGTTCCGTCCCCGGGCGTTCGACCTGCTCTAACCTCCTCTTAGCTACTAACCAAATAATAAATGCTTTTAAAAACCATGCACAGTTAGATGCAATTTACACTGACTTTTCAAAGGCCTTCGATATGGTCGACTACTTAATACTGTTGTATAAGCTGGAGCGTTATGGAGTAAATGGTAAACTCCTAGATTTCTTCGCTAGTTTCCTGAAGGGTAGAAAACTATTCGTAAAAATTGGCACTTCTGTATCAATGACTTTTGTCGAGGCATGGTCTGGCATACCTCAAGAAACTCACTGTGGTCCACTGGTATTCATTCTTTTTATAAACGACTTGCCGAATCATTTCAAGTTCGCCAATTGTCTGATGTTTGCAGACGACGTAAAACTTCTGCTAGAACTGCGCAGCTTATCAGATAGCGTAAAGTTGCAATCCGATCTGCATGCATTCGAACAATGGTGCTCTATAAATAATCTTTTTCTGAATGTTAAAAAATGTTTCACTGTAACTTACACTAGAAAGCCAAATTTCATTGAATATGGTTACAATTTGAACAATTGTATTATAAGCCGTAGCTACGAGATGAAAGATCTTGGCGTTGTTTTCGACACCAAGCTTTCATTCACACGACATATTGACTACATTGTGTCTAAAGCATTCGCAATGATTGGTTTCATCAGAAGAAATTCCTCTGATTTTAAAGACCCTGAAACTCTGAAGTCGCTTTACGTTGCCTTAGTCAGATTTCGGCTTGAATACTGCTCCCTAGTATGGAATCCTTGCTATGAGGTTCACGCAAATAAAATTGAAAAAGTTCAAAATTTTTTTACAAAAATGGTTTTCTATAAGATCGACTGGCCAATTGACCATATTCACTACATAGGGTGCCGCAAATTACTTGGGATGCAATCCCTATGCGATAGAAGGGCCTATTTCTCATTAATTTTTGTATATAACATCATCAACGGCAATATCAACTGCTGTGAGCTATCTGATCTGTTTCAGAGTCATATTTCTCCTCATAATTTAAGGACTAATCGATTATTTACTCAGTCAAACAATAAGACTAATTATGCATTTAATGAACCTCTCGTACGATGTGCTCGATTATGCAATAGCTACTGTGGTGCTCTTGATTTTAGTGTAAATATTATACAATTTAAGCTCTATCTTTTTTGTTTATTTAACTAAGTCCTATTTTATACAATTTAAAACTTTCATTTCATTTCAATAGTCTGTAAGAAAGAGTTCTGTAGACAAATAAATAAATAAATAAAATTAATAAAAGAACTTCCTTCAACTGTCGAATAGTTATGGGAAAAGGTATCCAAATTCACACTGAGGTAAAAAAGAAGTATCACTCAAAATTTAAGGGGAAATTGTGTCCATTTGGCTACATATGTATCAAAACGGCAGCACTGGTCAGGGGTGCCCAAGGACAATACGACCGACCCGCAACGAAGATAACTTTTCTAGATGTACGACATGCGGGCTTGCAAGAAGTTTAGCTATTCCCACTTCATGCGAGATATCGGGGGAGAATGTTGGAAACTCCGCCACCATCAACAAAGAATTACTCGAAAGTGTAAACACCGTGTAAACTTACCTTTGATTTTCCTTTGTTTCTATTGGCAACCGCCACTGTCAGTTTGTTGAAATTGAAAGAAACGATTTTCGGCTTCATTACAAGCTAACCTAATATTCATGCACGCCGCCAATTTATTGTCACAAATGTGTCATGCACATGCAACTTGTATGGGACCAACCGAAATTGAACGGCGTGCGTATGAAGCTAACTCAATTCCCATTTTTTGTTCTGCGTGACGTTTCGCTCAATGAAGTCAAATGCAAACGCACGCAAGCCAGGTTCGGGTGACGCAAAAAAACCAATTCGACGGCATGCGTACCAAAACGCAAACCGCGAATATTAGGTTAGCCTGTTAGAAGCAGAAGAATAAAAGAAATCGGTTGGGAAAACCAAATGTAAGTATATTATACCTCAAAATGTAGTTTAAATGGAACTAATTGATTTATTGAATAAAGATTTAAAAGCTTCCTTGGTGTAACGAATTCACACCATGCTAAACAAATTGGTTGAACCGCCAACACATTCATTTGACAGTACTAACATATGCACTTACACGCAAAATTTTTATTCGCTTCAATAAAACATAAAAAGTGCTTATTTCATACAACTTTTTTAAGAGTTCAACTCAACAACAAGCTTTTCAGGCGTTACGCGCGTTTCAGGCTTTCAGCAAAAGCTGAATTGTGTAGCTGAAAGCCTGAAAAGCGCCGAACGACTGAAAAGCTTGTTATAGAGTTGTACTCTAAGGAAGATTTTCTGTATTTGCAGAATCTACGGGTTTTATCGGGAGTGTCGGGAAAGTATTTTGGCCCCGTCCCACTCGGAAAATTTTTGAAGACGTTCCCTATATCGACAGAATTATGAAAAATTGGTTTGTGTTTGGATATTTCAGTAAATTATATGAAATTCATGCCAAACGACACCAAGAGCGGTTCCTGAAAAGTGTATTGTCCTTATAATTGTCTGGACGCCTACTTTATACAACAATTTGACAACTAATACATATTATCAATTGTCTTTTCTCAAATTGTCTTATGTAAACGCAGCGTAAAGGCCAATTTCAAATGAATATTTAAACGGCACTTAAGTTTAATTGTGGATTGTTGCCATCTTGCCAATGCCATTTAACTTTCGTTGGGTTTCAGATCAACTTTATTTACATATGCCAAACAAGTGGTAGCACTGTTCGCTTTAAGATCAAAGGGTTAAATTAATGAAAATTATATAAAAATTGTTTCATGTTAAGGATGAGTAAATTTTCAAAATGCTAAAAAAGGGCTAGCGGTAAGGCACATCACACAGGTAGTATCGTTAGAACAAAAACCACACCTGTACTTTGTTGTTGCTTCTTGTATTTAATGTGACAAAAAATAGTACAAATTTTCGAATATATCATAGGGGACGATGTAAAAAATAAACAAAACTAAAAATAAAAAATTGCATCAATACAACCTTTGAAGGGCCCAATAATCAGCGTTTATGTTCCTGAGTGAAGCAAACGTTCCAAAAACTGGTTTTTAATTTCTTTTTTGAAGATTCACATTTCAAACACATTTTGGCAATTAAGAATTTTTGTGAAAAAATAGAAATATTTGACAGTATAGAGACTAAATAATTTGAAACAGATCAAAAAAGCTGTTGTGCTGGTAGTACCTGTTTAATATGCCTTGGCTTGTGGCACTTATAAATTTGGTGTCGTGGTAAACAGTGCGCGCTTCCACTTCGCAGGGCCTGGGTTCAAGCCCTGGTCAAAGCAACATCGCAAAAAAATTTGAAAAAAAGGTGTTTTTTTAACAGCGGTCCCCCCTCGGCAGGCAATGGCAAACCTCTGTATTTCTGCCATGAAAAACAGCTTCTCATGAAAATAAAATCGCCGTTCGGAGTCGGCGTAAAACTGTAGGTCCCTCCTCTTTGTGTGATAACATCAAGGCGAATGCCACAAATCGGAGGAGAAGCTCGGAAAATTACTAGCACATGTGTAAGCGCCAATCTATTATTATTATTATTATTATTATTATTAAACATAAAAATATAATCTCAATCAAAGCTCTTTTTTTATTCACCCCGTTTACATAGGCAAATTTCAGATTGTTAGCCTTAAAACTTTGTCCTTGTTATTTTCACGTCTTAAGGAAAAGTTAAGTTTCTTCTCTGTACCACCGTGATAAATTTATCGGGAATGTTTAGCTATTTGTACAACGATTTAGGGGTGGGGGCGGAGGGGCATGTGGTGTGGGCCCCACAAATCCCCCCTAAACGAAAGAGGATTGACGCCGCTTTACGAAAAGTCACCCCCCCCCCCAACCCCTCCCACAGACCTCTGGGGAGCTGTTTGAAAATAGGGGAATTTTAGCGTTTTTGCAAGGAAAAAACAAAGTTAAACTTGCGTCCGAACAAGGGGGGCTGAACACCTTTTGCAGAGAACACCTTTCTGCGTAGGCGGCCTTCGGCCGCGCTTAGGGATTATAACCCTTACTACGTAGAATTCTCCTTTCTGTGTGACATAACTGGGGCTACCGCCCCAGTGATGTAACCTTGGGAAAGGATGAGGTAACTAGAATTCCCTTTCTGTGTGGAAAACCTGGGGCTGCCGCCCCAGTGATGTCTATTTCGGTGTTTTATAAAAGTAGCTTGTATATAAAAATGTATATACAATTTTATAACAAAAATTTGCAACAAATACCATATTTCCAACCGACATTATTGTTAAATTAGTGCACAGATTTAGTAAATTAAATTTTTTTTTAATAAAGCGTGAACTGTTGTCTACAAGTGTGTGTAAAAGTTTTTTGATTCGATTCACGCGTTTGGGCACAGCAACCCAAAATCGTTGTACAAATTCATAAACAGTACCCAATTTACCTGCTATATTAAGTAATTTAAATACATTTTAAATTAATATTTTACTAAAAATATCTTTACAAACTTTTGTTTACTTTTACATTTGGCATTTCTCCTTTTTGCAAATATAATCGATAAAACTAGGTTGGACACCGAAAAGTTATCGATTTAATCTGAGATTATTTTATAATTACAGATAAACGAGCGACGAATTTTGTATAGCCAAGGCTATCCGTACGCTTGCCGTCCAATCATAGCTGTGTTATCGTATCGCCCTGAAATTTTGAGCCGAGCACATGCATTTCAATGGAGATCTGCACACTTGTCGTTATCGGCTAGTTATCAGCAAATCGTAGAAGATGCAGAAACGGATAATTACGACACTGTCGTTTGCTAATCGTTATGCACGCTTTGTTTGTTTACATTTTATGGGGACAATTTAGTGAAAAAGTGAATACTTGCATTAAAATTGCATGAAAATTAGTATTTCTTGCATAAAATCTGTGGAAGTTATTAAAAAGTGGATAATTGCAATAAAATTCAATAAATGTGAGAGTTTTAACTATGAAATATGACGAAATTATAAAAGGTCTCTGCGCGGGTACACAAAACACATATCAGGAAAAGAAAATAAGAGAAATTAATGAAAAATTATGTCTAGAATTGTTGCAGCCAGTGGCGGATTTACCGTAAACGCAGCATAGGCAGATGCCTTGAGTTGAACAAATAATTCTTTTTTTTTTCAAGTTGGCTGCATTGAAAATAGAATTTGCGTTTGTACATTTTAAGACATAAATTAATTACATAACTTTTCAAATTCGCGCGTAATGACTCTGACGCCGCGCCTGCGGGCACAGTGTGAAGAAACAGTTGAAACGTTGCTCTGAAAATGACAATCACTGGGAGGTTACCACAATTCGACTACACTGCCAAAAACGAGCGTACACAGGTAATTCGAGAATATTATTGAATCCTGGCAGTTTGTATTGCGGGAATTCTGGTTTGATTTCTGGTTGAAGGCAATAAGTATTGCGACTTTGGTCGTGTATAATCAGTTTATGTATCGTATCCCAAATATTTTGTGAGTTGTTGGCAAATCTTTTGAATGTCCAATACTTTCACGAGTATACCGCTGGTTCAACGTTAGAGCTGACTGAAAATCATTTGTTTCAAACCTCTGGGGCATTTTGGTGCAAAACATTGTTAGAAAAAAAGAATTGAGCCCATTTCTTTTTGAAATATGACTATACGTTAGCACTTCTCTTGCGAATAAATAAAAAAATGTTAGAATGTAATAGTTAAAAATATTTTGATATTATTTAGTTGATAATGTTTTAAAATACTAATTTAGTAATTTTGAGATTATAACTTATCAAGTGAAAAAACTTTGTTGATGATGGCCTTCTTTAAAAGTTGAAAATCTTTACTCAAGGTAAATACCACTTTTTCATCTTAATTTGTAATAAAAGTATAGTAAATAACATAAATTTGAATATAACCATTTACTGCTAATCGTTCCAAAACTTGTACTTTTACCTCAAAATATTTTTCTTATCGGACAAAGGGCGGCAAATTCTGAATTGCCTAGGGGGAAAAATATTCCATATTTTTAAAATTGCAGGTTTTTGTAAATATTTCGCAAAAATATCAACCAGAAAATACCTGCTCCAAGTGTATTTTTAGACGCCAAATGAATTAAAATGTCACGACCGAGGGTGCGAATGTTTCATCGTCATATAATCGTTGCATCATGACTGTGACGATGAAGCAACTATGATTGGCGGACCAATGTGCAGAAAGCCTAATGCAGCGTTTTTACTGCATTTAAAATTCAACACTTAGCACTTTCGAACATATATTTTCGAAGAGCGTTCATGCTATCACATTTACCAAATGCACATTTACGCGATTTCACTAGCAACGTATACGCGAAAAATCAATGCTGCCACTTTTTCTCACCAAGGGCCGTTTGCACCATGTCTAGTTAATTCTAACTCCCAGTTAAACATCTTTATCGACGTTATCGACACCCATCATATAACATGTGATAGATAAAGCAGTTAACGTGCTTAACTGAAGGATGTACCTCCAGTTAGCGTTAACTAGACATGGTGCAAACGGCCCTAAGCCATGTTCGAGTCGTGGCATTTTTCGAAGATCACAGGATTGCTTTTAGCATTAAGTTTCATAATGTAGAAATTGAGTTGCATTTAGGTGACGAATTTTGTATTAATAAATGTGCATTTAGAAAAGCATTTAGAGCTAAATGCGCTAAATGTGCTTTTACGCTTAAGCAAAAACAGCCCATAATGCAGCGTTTTGGCTGCATTTAAAATGCAACATTTAGCACATTCGAACATATATTTTCGAAGAGCGGTCATGCTATCGCATTTAACAAATGTATATTAATGCGAGTTCTCATGGAGGTGAAAACATGCTAAAAAACCTACGAAAGAGGAGAAAAGAAGTTTTAAACAAAAAATTGAACACAAAAACTTAATCTGTTTTAGCCATAACCAAAGATTTGTTTGGGTATGAATTCATTTGCCTGTGCTATCAATTAAAATTTATTTATTTATTTATTATTTATTCATCCACAGAAGTTCTTACAGACCACTAGATTAGTTAATTGTTTTAAAGAAATTCATTTAAATTAAAATTTATAACTTCGGAATAAGTTCTGCATAGTCGGATGCATCTTGATATAGGCTCATTATATGCATAATTAGATTTACGTACAGCGACCGTAAAAATTCTAACCTGCCTCAATTCACGTTTAGGATAATAGAGGTTTAGCAAATCGTAAATATCACTACAGTCTACTAAACCATTGACATTGTATATAAAAATGTTTGAGAAGTAACTTCTTCTATCAGATAAGCTCTGTAATCCTAACAGTTTATGCCTACCCAAATAATCGGGAAAACCACTTGGCCAATGAAGTTTCGATAATGCAAACTTAGTGAAAGCTCTTTGCACTCTTTCTATTTTGTTTGAATGACTTTGGTAGTAAAGGTTTCAAATTATACAACAATAATCTAGGAGACACCATCGAAACATACAACGATTTTAATGTCATTGGAAATCTTCAGTTCCTACGAATAAACTCAATCATTGAAAATGCTTTAGACACAATATGGTCCACATGCTCTACAAAAGTTAATGTCGTATCGAAGATCAGACCCAAGTCCTTTATTTAATTTAATTTATTTCAATATTAAATATTAGTACAGTAAGGCCAAGATCTTTTATAGTACAACAAATGAATTCAATACAAAGACATACATTAATACATATAATTAACTAAATCATAAATCATATATTCACAGGTTAACAGAGATTAACTTTAAATATTAGATGGTTCATCAATTATTACAAAAGTAGCTATATAGAATGTTTTTGAAGTTGCTTTTATTGATCTTGCTTCTAATTGCAGCGGGAATTGAATTCCAGATTCGTATAGCATTAATGAAAAATAGTCTAGTAGAGTTCTTAAAGTTAAATAAAGGCACCATTAGATCACAGGAACGGTCAGACTTTGGAAAAATTAGTTATCTTATTATTTTTCAATATCTCACCATCAAGACTGTAATTGAAAGTACAAGGACTAGTCCTCCTCGAATATGACACAACACAACATTTTTGAACATTTGCATATAAATTATTCACTGTACACCACGTGTGAAAGTTTTAAAGCTCAGTTTGAAGATTACTGCAATCAGTCACGCTACGAATTCTCAAGAACAACTTCACATCATCCGCGAACATTAAACATTTCGCCTTAATGAAAATGATTTGGTAAATCATTAATAAAAATGAGAAACAACAGTGGACCGCAGTGTGTCCCCTGAGGTATACCAGACCACGCGTTTACTATTACGGATAATTTCACGGTACCGATTTTTACAAAAAGCTTCCTTCCAGTTGAAAAACTACTGAATTAATTCCGAATGCGGAGAGTTTATTCATAAGAATATTATGATCAACCTTGTCGAAGGCTTTTGAAAAATTCGTATAGATAACATCAAGTTGGGCTTGATCTTCAAATGCATTGATAATATTTTTGGAGATTAAAGTAAAATTGGTGCAAGTAGCTTTTAGTGGCATAAAACCATGCTGGTATTTCGATATTGAGGAATATCTTCTTTTTATTATTATTATTATTTGGCGCTGTAACCGCTTAAGCGATTTTGGCCGAGTTCAACAAAGCACGCCAGTCGTTCTTTTCTATGCCAACTGGCGCCAATCGGAAATGCCAAGTGAAGCCAAGTCCTTCTCCACCTGGTCTTTCCATCTCAGTGAGGGCCTTCCTCTTCCTCTGCTACCACCAGCGGGTTTCGAGTTGAATACTTTCAGAGCTGGAGCGTCGGTGTCCATTCGAACGATATGACCAAGCAAGAGGATCCGCTGTATTTTAATTCGCTACACTATGTCCATATCGTTGTAAAGATCACACAGCTCATCGTTCCATCGTCTGTGATACTCGCCGTCGCCAATGAGTAAAGGCCCGTAAATCTTATGCAAAATCTTTCCCTCGAATACTCCAACAGCCGCCTCATAGCACGATTGAGAGAATACAAAGGTTGCGCCGATCTCGGANAGGGCCTTCCTCTTCCTCTGCTACCACCAGCGGGTTTCGAGTTGAATACTTTCAGAGCTGGAGCGTCGGTGTCCATTCGAACGATATGACCAAGCAAGAGGATCCGCTGTATTTTAATTCGCTACACTATGTCCATATCGTTGTAAAGATCACACAGCTCATCGTTCCATCGTCTGTGATACTCGCCGTCGCCAATGAGTAAAGGCCCGTAAATCTTATGCAAAATCTTTCCCTCGAATACTCCAACAGCCGCCTCATAGCACGATTGAGAGAATACAAAGGTTGCGCCGATCTCGGACCGCTA
>NW_016167130.1:6507-22259 GCF_001687245.7 Rhagoletis zephyria | reverse complement strand
AGCTCTGTTGTACTTCTTTTAGTTAGCTTAGTTTTTCTTCATTTGAGCGAGAAAACATACATTAAACATTTACATTTTATTTTATAGAAAACTTTTATTTAAGTCAATGGAAAACTTTGCAGGAAAAATGTACAAACAACACACACTTTGACATACATTTACCGCACAGCGCACATTAGTATAGCAATTTCATTAATTTTAACTCACTATGCTTTCATTTAAAAAATATTACTTATTACTAATTTAGAAATTTGTCTGCTTATAAATTAGTTATTAGTGTTTTTTTTTGCATATAAAAAATTTTGTAAAATCCCAGATTCTTCAACAGCGAAAAATCGCAGTCAATTTTGCTTTGCAGCCACTGGGCAACTGTCTAGTTTTATGATTTCACTGCTACTACTTTGCTTTTGCTTTTTCGCTACTTACACACAAACGTATTTTTGTATGTATGTGTTAGTGTTTTCATCTACTCACTTCTACAACTAAATAAATGCCCGCACCAGTATCTACAACAAAGGCATCAGTACACGCAACCCTCGGTCGCAATTCGACTTACTATTGTAATACTACATACATAAAAATGTATGTTAATAAGTATGTATCGCTTGACATAACGGAAAAAGTGCGAAATTGAAGCGTAAAATGGAACTTAGGAAGAGTGACTTTCCTGTCGGTACTCGCTACGCTAGTCGGCAGGACTCTAGCGGCTGGTTACACAAGTATGTACGCTGTTGTTGCGTGAGTTTGCCGACTGTTGCTCTGCGTGGCTGCTTACCAACTTTTAACCACATACACATATACACTCTTACTGATAGCATAAACGAAAATGGAGTTGCCAAACTTTTTTTTTTTGATTTTGAATTGTGTTTTGCTTACATTTCAGTTGTCCAAAATAAAATGGATAAAGTCAAATTAAAAAAAAAATCTAGCATAGCAGTTTCAGAATTAATATCTTAATGTTGTTAACAAATTTTTAGACTACAAAAACTCCTCTACTCCTCTACAGTGTCCTGTCCATACACACCACCAAAATTGAGTTACGGCTTTGTAGGCTCAAGAACATGCCGGAGACGGTCACTCTGATCCACCTTCTAGTTAGAAAAATATTGATTTTCTATATGTGTTGATTTAAGCTGACACGAGGCCAAATTAGATAAGGATTAGAGAAGGCAGCAGGAGTAAGATCAACTAAAACAATCTATTACATTTGAACGTAATTTGGTCCTTTGGCTAAATGCAATTTAGGTCTTGTGCTTCTCACAGGGGCATACAATGTGCTCAGCTGTATTTGCTTTTTCATGACACAATTCGCAATGGTCGGCATACATAAATCCTAGGCTGAACATGTGCTTAATTATAGTGCAAAACTAGCTTTATTTGCTGAAAAGTACTATGCAAATGTTGCAATAGAAACGGTAGTAAAACTTTCATCCATGAAAAACTAACCAATTAATGTAAATTTTGCAAATAAAGCCGACTTACGCGCGCACGCCCTTAAATAGGCTACCAAATTTTTCATTTCCTTCTTACTGTTTGAGTGTATGAGTGCATATCAGCTGCTGGCAACCAAAAGTATTTTGTAGATGTGCTCTTATATCTACGTATGCACCATCCATGGGTGTATGTATGTATGCATGTACGTAATGTGTTTATGGCCACCAAAAATATTACTTCACTTCCTTAAGTATGCAATAAAATTTAGTGTTTGAAATTTTTGTGGCATACCACATAAACGCGCAAAGATAAAATGCATAAAATCGACCAGGAACTGCCAACTTTGAGTAACCACTGCGTACTTTTCTACGACCGCCACTACCATTAAGGCGAAGCAGAAAATTTAATGGACATGAGCCAGACGAGCCAGAGACAATTACGATGACAGCGCAGTGCATGTTGAAGTGAAGGGGAAGTGTTGCAGAGAATGCAAACAAAACTTTGTAGCAAAAAGTGATGAAAAATTGACACACGCACACGCGAGCAAATTTAAGCACCTCCATGTATAAAAGAAGGACAAACAAGAAGAGGAAACTCATAAATTTCCATGCATTAAAAAGCAAATTCATCTCTTTTGTTGTTTATAAGTGTGTGCGTGTAGGATATGCAAAAGCAAAAAGAAATTGCATGAAAAGAAGCAACAAAGGCAGCTCAAAATCCATGCACAGCTGAGCACCGGGCATGGCCACCTGCGGCTGCTTGTTACGCCTGTACTCGCAAATATGTCAGTCAACGTGCAGTGAACCAGCGTAGAAAGCACAAATGTGCGCTCTAGCATTCTCTTGCACTGGCATGTGCAAAATTGTACAAAAGGAGTTTTAGCGCAAAAATGCATAAAAATATTTTAAGAAATAATGCTGATGATATTTTGTATAAAAATTAGGTAAAAGAAAAAACAAATAAAAAATGAAAATATTAGCGAAGTGAAATGGTTTAACTAAATTCGTGTTAGCTTGAAGAAAAAAAAAGACAGAAAAAACATTGGACACAATTTATAATAAAAAAATGCACAAGAAAAATTTAATTGTGAAATTTTTTTGTAATTAAACTAACTAAACTTAGGCATAGCTAGGCGCAAAAAAATATTACAAAAAATTCTAAAGTGTTAAGTGGACTATGTATGTAAGTGATTGCAAAAAAGAATTTCTAACCTAAAATGTTTTAAACAAATATAAGATTTGGTGTTATTTATACAAAAAAAAATTATATTAAAATAAAATTTAGAAGCAATTATTCAATAAAATAATGAAACAGCAATTACTGCATTGTAGAGTTTCAAGCATAATACTTATGCAATTATGCTAAAAACTACTAAAATAAATAAAAATAAAAGCTAAAATTAAGCTTTCTTAAAAAACAGTTTAATTTGCGAAATATACGACAAAATCTACACCCTCACTATCTAAATAAAAATAAAAAGAAATACAGAAAAAAAACCAACACGCGCCCTGCCACCTAAAATATGCTACAAGCCAACCAAAAAATAATCCTTCGACTTTTTCAAACAAAAAAACTTATAATAATAATAATTCAAGCAACACATTGTAATTTCCAAAAAATATGCATATATGCCGAAAGGCTCACAAATTATGCACAACCGCCACAAACGCCATTTTAAAACCATTTAAAGCACGCCTAAAGCTATGCTACATTTTTTCCGCATACCACTTCAAACCCAACAACAATACAGCTTATCACCACAACGCATCGCCCAGGAGTAGCAAGCTTCTGAAAAGAGCCAAAAATTTTATGAAAAACGCGTAACAAAAGCAAAAGATAAAAAACAACAAGTAAAACGAAGAATCACAGCATAAAGGAGACATAGCGGCAACAGCCACAACAACGACTAAGCCTGCAACAAAGGCAGAAAGAAAGCATTTAAGATAGCAGCCATAAGAGTATGCAATAACAAAGCCAAAAAACCAGACACATAACTATTATAAGAGAAAATAATAAAAGGCAATCAATAATTATTTTATTAATCATTATCTATAATTATTATTCTAAGACTTATTTTATAAAAGTCCTTTGATAATAAATATCATTGAGATAAATATTTGTAAGTCTTCAAAGACTTTTATTTCGAGACTTACATATATTCAGGACCACTTCGGGGATTAGTTCGAGATCAGCTCATTGCTAGTTGGTGACCAGTTCGGCTATGACTATAGCCTCCTAGCTTCAAACTGTTTCCGAACATATCTCCAACTAGTCTCGTACTGGACTCCAACTAGCCCCGAAATAATCCCGAAATGGTCCGAACAAGTTCCGTCCTTTAAGGCTTTAACAATTTTTTCGCACTCATAATTATTATGAAAAGATTCTTATAATAAAAGTCTTTGAGGACTTAAAAACATTTATCTCGCTGATGAAAACACTTTTATTATACAAGTCTTAAAATAATAGTTATCGATGACTTAAAATTTTTTCTCACACATAATTATTATCAAAATGCTTTTATAATACTTAGAAGAATTGGGATGACTTTTTTATAACTTCACCATGAAATGATTATTATTCTGGGTCCCTGCAAAAAACAGACGCACAGCGAGCAGCTTTAGAAGAACAATAACAATAATACAAGTATTGCAAGCGCGCAAGAAACAAAAAAATAAGTTAAAGAAAACCCAAACAAAACCAGCTAAAGTTAAAATTAAAAGTAAGTCAAACACAAATCAAACCTAAGGAAACAAAGACATTCAAAATCAAGCATTTGCCTCTGAAAACCCCACTTACCACCAACTCTGCACAATGTCTAAATTCAAAGATACTCTACACGTGGGCGCACCCTTCTCCTATGCTGCCCCTACGGGTGGTAGTCGCGGCCTAGCCGCAGCAGCTGCTGCCGCCTTTGGTCGTGGTAGTGCCACCAGCAGTGGTCGCAATAGCGCTTGCAGTTCGGGTAGCGTCTCACCCATACCGATTATAGCAATTAGCACTGGCGATGAGTCGTCTGAATCGGAGATTGAAGCTGAGCCAGCGCGTATATTTCATCGTCGTCTCTCGACGAAGCGGAATATTAATTCAACGGTAAGTTTTCACTTAATTGGTTGCATTTTATTCGTATGTATGCACATCTACATATTTGTTGTGCTTTTGCGGTGTGTGAAAATTTGCTGCACTCGTGAGTTGATTTGTGTGCGTATAGTATGCGTGTAAGTGCGTGAATTCATGGCAAACTAAAACTATTCTGACTTAAATCAACTCAAACTTTCAAAGTTATTTCAAGAGTTAATTTAATGGTGCATTTGAGTATATTAGGTAAGGTGTATGGCGGCGGATTGGTTTAGTCTTTGCATGCATTCTGTTGAGCACTAGGTTAAGTATATAGCAATTAATTTTAATAAAATAGTCTAAGAATACAAGATTGGAAAACCATAGAATCTTTTTCTTTTTTTTTAATCTATTAAGATATCATTGATTGAATTATAAAAATTGTAGTAAACCCTCATTGGTTCTTAGGGTTAAAATTGACTCTTTTAAATTTTTAATCCAATTTCCTGACTTGTCTTGGGTCCGATCAATCAAATTTTTTTCACTTTGTTTTTTTCTGAAAAAAAATGAATACATTTTTTCCTCATCGAATTTTATCATAGTTGCCAACTTGGTGCTTTTGGCACTACACTTAGTGCTTTTTGAAAATTAAAACGCAAAAAAATGGCTTAGTGCCTAATGACCTTTTTAGTGTTTTTTTTTTTTCTTAACTCAAATTTCTCATAGATAGTTAAAATATGAAATAATTTAAAATATTAAAAGCTATGACAGCACTGAAATTACCATTCATTAAATTTAAAAGTAAATATCTTAAAACTTAGTGTTGTTTACAAATGAAAAGCCTTTAATACTTCGCATTTTATAAAAGCATCAGCCGCCGAAGAAAATCTAAAGAATAACGATGATTATTTAATAAAGTTAGCTTTCATGTCTTAAGTTGATACATCGGGTCCTTTGGAGAATAAATCATGTCGGTCGTCAACTAGAAGCAATCCTAACATCTACACAACTGTCAATTGTGCTACTAAACAATAATTTTACTAGGCAAATAGCTTGTCTCCAGCGCAAGTGTAAAACTGTGTTACTAAGAGCAACTGAGCATACTTTGCATATATAATGTTGCTCATACGCAATGTAGTACACACACAGGAAGTGATTTCGACATCGCCATCTAAAGCACAGACGAACATAAGGGAGCGAAAAATAAAAATGAATGTGCAATTTAAAAAGAATACACAAGATTTTCATAGGTTTCAGCCATTTGAATACCTGTTATTTGCATACCTATTTACATATACTCTATGTAGGTAGATTATAATGTAGATACTATAAAGTAATTCAAATCAGGTAGGCGGCTATGTGATTTTGCTTGAGCTGAGTTGTTTTCCTTTCTTTTTGGTAAAAAGTGAAACATTAAGCGTTGCCAAGCAAAACACAATGGGAAAGAAAAGTACAAAAATGAGAAAAAGAGCAGCCAAATAATCATTATTATACCTGCAATAAATCAATGTAAAACAAAGAAAATCAAAAGCGCAAACACATGGAAGTTAAATCTACAACTGTTGAATAACGAACGAAACGGAAAACAAAGAAAAAATATGTACGTAGATATACGCATGAATATGTATAGATATATTAGGATGGGTCAAGTTGCTTGGGAGATTAGTTCGACTATGCGGGTGGGTAATAGGCGTATAGCTCGATGCAGCGTAACAAAGGTGGCGCCTTCCACGGACCGCTAATCCTCCTGTTCTATTAAAATGGCCTCGAAAGGAATTTCTATGTTTTAACCAATGTTTATGTCCTTTTACATGGGAGGAAGGCTAGGAAATATACTAAAAATAATGTGCTTATACCGAATATATGTTCATTTTTAAGTAGCTAAAGAGTAGGTAAAATTCTAACTAGTTTTACATGAGTATTTCGCACCAAATGTTCGCTTCTTCCTCTTCTTCTACAAAATTTTTCTTTACTCGCTAATTCTCTCAATATTGTGACGTCCCATCTAATTTCTCTCAGCTCGATTGGCGTAATCTTGTGTTCTATATCATTCTTGGGAGTATAGCACGTAACATTCTAAAAGAATTTGGCAATAAAACCATGTATGTAAAATCAATTTCTAGCTTGCTAAATTGTGAAAATAGGTTCTGTTTTGTACCTATCAACGTTTAATTTTGCTAAAAAGTCGAAAGGAAGTGTTTAAATTTTGTTGTAAGATTTCTTGGTATGAATAATTATTTTCTAGACTTATTTTCTTTCTTAAAATATCCACCAGAGCTCACAACATATAGATTTTTGGTGCGTTTTTAACACAATTATTATTCCCAACCCTCGGTTGCCCGGTTCGACCTAACTGCCGCAGTCTTCTTCACTTCCATACATGAAGTCTCTAGAATTTATACGATTACGATTTCGGGATATCGTTCGTCATAATAACCAGATTGAGGTCATTAAGGCGTCGATGCCGGCAGGGTTGTTTGTTGCGTGTGCAATTCTTTTCATGTAATTTGTTTGTGTTTTAAGGCTACGCGTAAGAAATAAATGAGAACAGTATGTATATTCGGATTCTTTTAGAAATTTATTAACCGCTTTAGTGAATGTAAGACTGAATTCACCAAGCAAATCCACATTTCTCTGATACGATCAATAGCCTATGATATTGTCAGTTTGGAAATTGAAAGTTGTGTTTCTTATTTATCTACTAGTAGGCATAGTTTTTTGATACGGTAAAGCATCTAATGGACACCGACGTTCACCAGCTTTCAAAGTATTCCACTAGGAAGCCGCTGGTGGTAGCAGAGGAAGACAGAGTGAAGGAAATACCAAGGAGAGAAGGACTTGGCTTCACTTAGCATTTCCAATTGCTGTGAGTTGCACAGAAAATAAACGTGAAAACTGGCGTGCTTTGTTGAATTGGCTAAAATCTCTTAGCTGGTTATGGCCTCAAATACGAAGAAGAGCACCACCAAGGCAGTGAAGTCCCTTGTTGCTTAAAGAGTTCCATGCGTACCTCGGCACCTTGCTACAATCTGGTTGTTAACGGTCCAATTCTGTCCTTGTAAAGGAATTTGCCTCTGAATAAAGCAGCAATGGCTAAGAATCATTTCTGCACCATCAACTGTATTATCCAAATAGACTGCTTCAACCCGAAAAATCCAGCTGCTCATGAATCAATGCCAATAGATGCGGTATCGATACGATGAACCAAATGTTGGGTACCTATTCGTGTAAATGTTCCACAAAACAAGGACTCCTAGCTTTGTTATTATTTCTTATCTTTTATTTATTTGCAGGCAACACCGCCGAACGGAGATGCTACACCGTCATTTGCATCACGTAATAATCGTCCTTCTTATCGTCTGCGTCGTGAAAAGTCGAGCAAACGACGCAAAACTTCTTACATATGTATGTAGACGCAAGATTGCCAAATTAGCGCCAATAAACTAAATGCAATATTTAAATTATTTTACTTTATTTTCTTAGCTCTTAGATACGGTTACAAATGGAAATATTGAAAAATTAAATAAAATAAATCAACTTTTTTGTAACCTAGACTTTTTATTTTATCTGCTTATTAACACCCATTCTGCAACATAATACTGAAGATAGGATTATAATAATAATGGGTTAAACGAATTCTAAATGAAAGCGAAAGGGAGGCTCGTTTTAGTTTTGCTAAATATTTCCTAAGAAGGTTCGAAAACGGAGAGTCCAACAACTTTAGATATTGGTCAGATAGTAACTGCCAAATGTTATACTGAAAACTGCTTAGATACCTAATAAGCTACAAAAACGTGATTTTGATGCCTCTTTTTGGATAGCGGATCTACAAATTAAAGACACATATTTAAATTATTGGTGATTATGTCGAAAAGATAAAAAAAAAATTATAAAAATTAAGTGCCGTTTCCTTAAGTAGGTTTTAAAATTTATCTGCCTTTTAAACACTTTTTTTTTCAAAACAAAATTTGAGCTAAAGGGCAGATAAATTTGAAAAGCTATTTGAGAAAAAGAGCCTGAAAATATCAGTTACATTTTCTTTGTATGTTTTTTCAAAGCAACTCACAAAACTTTTCTTAGTCCGTAGATTACTTAAGTGCGTGTTTCTCCACAATAGAAGCCATGATTGTATTAATATCCCTCGAATTGAATGTCCATTAGAAGCAAATAAAAAAAAAAACAAAACAATTCACAAAATAATCAACACCACACAACACCACTCCAAACAAACTGTAAGTATGCAGTTTGAATGTGTAAGCACATAGGTTGTATTAATGTATCAATCAACTTCACTTCTTGCCGCTCGTAGTTCGTAGTGAGATGTGTCAATGCCTATGCCAGTTTTGACCTAGTTTGCATGTCCAATGCGATGGTCACAACTCAATGGAAATACCAGAAAATGTCAGTAACAATCAACCGATCAAATGGACGAACGACCCCAACCATCAAGCTATGGAAAATTGTTTTCATTGCACCAGCAGAAATTGAATTCTTTTGTATTTACATGTGTACATATGTATGCTAATATGTGTACATGATGGTATTCCAAACATTCATACATATATGTACATAGTGTTGAATACCCTTTCGGCACTCATATAAATGTACATATGTGTGTATATGCATGTATGTATGTATGTACATATTCAATTACTGAGGAGACACATTTGTAGGCACGTGTCTCCATTAGTAGCCTGTTGTTGCAAATTTAAATACATGTGCCTTGTCTCTGCGAGAGAAATTCAATAGGCATGTTCGACTTGCCATAAATCGTAGAAAATTCTTACTTATTCATCGGAGATTTTATTGTGGTTAAATAAGTATGTACATAGAAGACCCACAAGGCTCATAAGGGGCAGTTGATAAATTTAAACGAGTTCATTGGCCGATAATATTTAACTTTGGAGAAAAGGGCATAGAGTATTTAATCTGAAACATTTGAGTATAAGGCTTGATAATCCCTTTTATTCAACAATAGAAACTAAAAATAACAGGTCCACATTAGACATATTTTTACTCTTGCTATCGCTAGCCATTTAGAATTGTGATAGATGAAGAAAATAAAAATCCACCGAAGTCATTTCTGAAAAAGTTTTTGTTGAAAAGACTAGTTAGTAATGCTAATTGTATTAGTTAAATACTAAGTGCTATGTACAAAAGTTTCTATGTAGGCCTTTATGCTCTAGTAAATACATCTAAAGTACTACTAACGTAATAACTTTGAATTTTACTAATTTACCTAATTTGATTTAAGCGTTCTTCTTCTTGTTTGGCGCTGTAACCGCCTAAGCGGTCTTGTCCGAGCCCGACAAAGTACGCCACTATTTTCTGTTCTGTGACAACTTACGCAATGGGAAATACGAAGTCTTTACCCACCTGGATAACAAATAGGAACTCTCCCTCTGTTACCAACAACGCGACCCCACAGCTGGAGCGTTTCTGTCCATTTGTACGGCATGACCAAGCCAGCGAAGTCGCTGCACTATGTCTCCTAATACTGTCCAAAGCCTTCTAGACTCAGACTTGCAACTTCCTCACATTATATTCCCTTTGAATTCAATGATATCCAGGAAATAATACTGGGTAGGTAAGATCTTAAAGGGCACCAAGTCTGAATTAGCTGCTCTATGCTGCGTCTTAGATATTAATTTGGTTTCGATTTAACTGCTTATGGTCCCATCTCGCGGGAATTGCTCCAAAGAGGCAGAATCTCTTTACTTTCAAGTGGATGGACAACAAGCTTCGTAAGTACGGTATTATATCTTCATTGGCCAACACTTTCATGAAAGTTAGGTCCCCTTTTTGAGTCTGTCGTGAATTAAAACGCCTTTTAACAAACTACAAGTTACAATGCTATTGGTTTTGCAAAAGATCTGATAAATATGAGTACAGCCCTGAATGTTTCGGGGCCCCAGCGCAAACCCGTAAAAGGCTTGTTTTTTACCGCACTCTAGAATAAAGCATAAACCGAACTTGATTCATTGACTTTGTGGGACATAACTAGAATAGTCACTCCGACGAAGTGAATTATCTTGGAATTATGTACATCGAGACGAAAGTTATGTTTGGACGTAAGGAAAAACTTTTGATATTGAGTACCTCAGTATAAGCCGCCAGGTTCTGATACGGTAAAACAAAATGGGTCATACAACCACTGTTTATAAATATGTATGTATCAAGTGAACTATGTGGGGATTCAAGCCTAATCTTTTAGGAATGCTATAGCCTTAGCGTTCTCTTTTAAAATAGGAACCATGCCCATTTTTTACATCGGAGTGTTTTTTCCGCTTTGGAATAAACACAATTTTCACCAAAATCCAATCCTTGGACATAGAGTTTAGTCACATATATTACAATTAGCAACACATATCTCGGATGTCAAACATTAGGCTTGTAGGGTTGGAAGGAACATATGACCCTTTATAGCTTTTTAGTAACCAGCCATCTATTCCGCAGCGGTACGAAGGGATTCTCAGATGGAATTTCACCGCTTTTTATAGTCATTTTATGAGTTTTTGATTGTATGAGAAGTTATAAGGAAACGAAATTGCGAAATTGTTTGGATGCTCATCCGATTGAAGCTTTTCGACAACAATTTGTTGTACCGCTTATGTAACGCTCGTCTTTTTGTTGGAACAAAGTGATGTTCCGAGTCGATGTTGGCTAATATGCTCTGCCTAAAGTAGAAGTGGGTTTTAAAATTTACTGACTGCTTATTATTTTTCCATATAACCTGGAACAAAGTATAAATACAATGTATCAATAAAGAATCTAAGATTTGTTAGAAATCTCAATGTGCTGAAGTAAATGGAACGAGAAGCAGGGCTAAGTATGCATATGTATATCTAGTCAAAAGCATATTGTTTATTCGTACGTAATATAAATGACTGTGAATGTTTGTTAAAGCTAGAAAGTGCCAAATAAATTCATCACTTCATAATTACCTCAATACTTACTTTAAAATTTTTTTAGCTTGCTCTCTTCTGTATGAAATCGTATGGTATGCGTACACATTTGTACGGTCATGAGCAAACAGACGCTTAGTTTTTATTAAACCAATAACCAAACAAGTCGGCAAGTCATCGACATTTGTCCTATTCCATAACTGCAATTGAATGGGAATTTTCTCGCTATTAACCAAAACCCCCGATTGACCGACCGTGCTTGTGTTTACACAAATGTTTTTTCCCCGCCGGATGTACATTTTTTATTTACAGCAAAGTTTGTGTCTTTGAATGTGTGCGTCGGAATGAAAACCCAATAAGAAAATTGAACTTGCTTCAGGGTGGCGCTAGGTGTTTCAGGAATATACTGCATCTATAGCTTGAACCCAGACTTACGAGATTTAACGAGGGTGATTAATTTGGAAAAACAAAAAAATAAATTTCCCAAGGAAGATCCAATGAGAGGACCTTTTTTATACCCGAGCGCACTTGTGCACAAGGGTATAATAATTTTGTTCACATAACATTTGTTTGTAACAGCCAAAACGAATCGAGATATAGACAAATGTATACATAAATGCTCAGAATGAATAGAGAAATCGATTAAGCCATGTCTGTCTGTCCGTCTGTCCGTCTGTCCGTCCGTCTGTCCGTCCGTCCGTGTACACGATAACTCAAGAAAAAATTGAGATATCTCAACGAAATTTGGTATGTAGGTTTCCGTTAATCCAAGGTAGGTTGGTATTGAAAATGGGCGAAATCGGACTGTAACCACGCCTACTTCCCATATGACGGTAATTTCCAGAAATACGAAAACTGCGATATTTTAGTAACTACTGAAAATAATTCACTCAAAATTGATATTTAAAATAATTTTCAGACGAAAAATAAGAATATTATAAATGTTTGGAAAATGGGCGTAGCCACGCCCACTTATGGTAACATGTGTATATCTTGGTAACCGCTGCACCAATTTCTTTCAAACTTGGCACAGTTGTTGACCTTGGTACAGCATACTAAATGGCTGAAAATTTCAAAAATCGGACAATAACCACGCCCACATCCCATATTGGAAGGACATATCCAGGCGAGCACCTACAGTAAAGACGTATATGGACCTAGACTGAAGCTGCCAGTTCCTTGCGAACCTTCCCAAGCATTAGAGCGGAAGTTTATGCGATCAGGCTATGTGCACAGAGGAAATATGGAGGGGAGAGTATATTTCTACTAAGTGAAAGTCAGGCGACACTTATGGCTTTCTCATCCTTCGAGGGCAATTCCTCTTTGGTCCTGGAGTGCATCAAGAAACTTATGTAATTAAATAGTATTGGGACTAGGGCACATGGGCGTCGAAGGAAATGAAGAAGCTGATCAGCCAGCCAGACTTCCTTGTGGTGGGTCCCCGTACGATTAAGGATGCGCTCAGAATGGAAAACTCCAAACTGAGGATATTGCATTGACGAAACAACACGGGACTTCGTGACGCCAAGAGATTATTAGGGGCGTAAAATCTAAAGCGATCAAGACTACTTATAGAACTCCCCAGGAAGGGGCTTAAAATCATTACAAGTATTTTGATGGGTCACTGCAAGCTTAGAGGCCACTTGTATTATCTGGGCATCTGGTCAAGCGACTAAAGTTCCAAAGAGACACAACTGCCCCTTCTCCTGAAGTGCGAGGCCGTTTCGCGGATAACGGATAGGTGCTTAGGATATAGTTATATAATCAAGAGAAGACCACATACACTCCCTGCTCTCGAGATCTGTTCTAAAATTCAGAGAGTGTCTGGGGCTGGATTCAATGTTGTGATAAGCTGAGAGCACAATGGACCTACTGTTCGCTGTGCCTACCCTTCTTATGTCTATCTATCTACCTACATATCTACGTACATACGGTGACACTTTTCATTGTTTTTAAAAGATTTCGTGTTGGTAAAATATGCTCTTTTTCACTTTTTCACTCTCGTTGGGCTTTAAATGCAAAAGAAAAAGCGACAGAGAAGGTAGGTTATAGCGGGGGTGGTTGGGGACGATTAAGGTTAGGATAAAGATTAATATTTGAATAGACTAAAATAACTCTTTCATAGATTAAAATAACTGTTCCATATATAACTAATATGAGAAGACATTTTTTTGTTATCGTCATCAGAGCAGCATCGGTCGTTCGATTTTCAAAAATTAGATCTCTATGAAATTGGCATATGGAATGCCAAAAGAAGCCAAACAAAAAGCTTGCCTGAGCAGCTTTTTATAGTTATAGAGTTCTCGAAAAAGAACAAAAGTTCTGGATATTTTGGCAAAAGAATTTATTTATTTTTTCGAATATTGTACGCCAGATTCACCCAGCATAGGACATGTCTCAGAAAAGCCAATAGAAAACTGTTTAGACTGGCTTTTCAATAATTCTGGAAGTCATGAAAATTAACGAAAAGTTCTGCAAAATTACGACAAAAACACATTTTTTCTAAAAGTCAAAAAGTTAAATGTTTGAGAAAATTAAAATCTAAACTCTTCTCGCTGGCTTTTCAATAGCGCTAGAGTTCCTGCAAAATTACTCTGGAAAAAAAAAAAACATTTTTCAAAAAAGTAAAAATTTAAAGTTTCAACAAAAAATAAAAAATTTAACCTTAGTATTCAGACTAGCTTTTCAGTTATTCTACAGTTTCTCAAAAAGAAAAAAAAATATCTACAAAATTACTTTGCTTTTGAGCTCCGTAATTCCTTTGCGTGGCTTGTTTACATATAATTTCTATACCTTTTTGATCATGTTAACTTGTTTTTCATAATTGATATTACTATAGTAAATCTAGCGGCAACTACCAGCCGGGTCCGTTGGATCCACATTATTACTACGTAAGGATCCAATGGGTCCGATCGGTAGGTAATGCTAATATTTTCCGCGGTAGAAAAAGGGTTAAAGAAGTAATAAGTTTTATGTTTGAAAAATAAAAAAAAATTAAACTGTTCTGAGTGCTTTTCAATTATTCTATCGTTCCTGTAAACGAAAAAAACTTCTGCATAATTAGGACGAAAAAACATTTTTAATTTTTTTTTGTGGCGTACTACGGCATAGCCTTTTTTAATGCATATCAATCGAAATCGGTTGCTACGTATTTTAGATATCAAATTCAACTTAATTCATCAATTAATTCAAATTTGTATCCCAATGTCAGACAAAAGCGTTTAAGAAGATTTAGGTTATAGATAAAGTCAGTGCCTGCTCACTAGGGCAGTTTTTTTATATATTTTTTTATAGGTCCCCAAAACATATAAAATACATGGGCTTTGGGGCTATTCTATATATCTTTTTTTAACATATAAAAATAAGGGTACTCTTTGTTTCCATTTAGAAAAATAATAGGGGATGAGAGCTTAGCATTTTAAACTTTTTCCCCGCTTGTATTTTTGCACCACCCTACTTCTCGCGCTACGCTTGACGCTAGCTAGGAAATGCTTTACCTACCCTACGGTCGCGAATCAGTATTTCCCAATTAGATTAATATGGGTGCTCGACTACAGTGATTTTGGAGGAATCTGCGTGGCAGATGAGTGGGGGTACCTTTGACTCCATGCGGACCACGATTGAGAGAATACAAAGATTGCGCCGATCTCGGACCGCTATTCCTCTCTTAATGAATTTGACAGAATCGTTGTTTGCATGACGTCACACTTGTGCAACTTGTTTACGTTTCCCTTGCAACATTTTTTCTTCTTCTTCCATTCTTGCTCACGTTTTGGCATTTCTCTCTCGCAATTGCACCAGTGTGACGTCACACAAAAGTTATTCTCCAAAATCCTCTCTGATCGGCGCAATCTTGTATTCTATCATTCTTGCATGCGGACTACTCTTGGACAGATGGGTCTCATGTCAGCACTCTTTCGGAAAATCCGAAAATCCGGGCATTTCTGCACCACAGGTGGTCCAATTACATATGTATATCCTTAGGCTCGCAAAGCCGCAACTCTTAACTATGGTGCGCGCATTGACAAGGCTCTGTTCGTTGAAATTCAGGCGGTGAGACAAAACATTGAACTGGTCCCTAGTGGCGGAGCCGCATGGGGGTGACGACGAGGAGGACTCATCTCAACACTTCCTCCTAGACTGTACAGCCTTCGAAAGGCCATAGTCTAAAGTTTAGACTCTAAACATTAAGGATGACACTTTTTACCCAGCCCGGTGGAGCCCTTCCGAGTAAAGGTGAAAAAGTCTACTAAACTTTGCTTACTTCTTTATTTTCAAATAACACATATCGTCATCTGAAATGCAAAAAGACGTAACAACATCCTAAATAAAATGGAAAAAGTCGTGACTAATAATAAA
>NW_016167130.1:379-2113 GCF_001687245.7 Rhagoletis zephyria | reverse complement strand
TTCAGGTGACAATATAATTTTAAAATTTCCTACTTACTTTCACTTACTTTAACAGCAGCGCGTGCGATTCCAATCTATGTTGTCATCAAAGTAGAAACTACATAATTGCATTTATTACTTCCATGTGGCCTTACATGCATACATAAAGTTACGTAGGTATACCATGGACATTTAGTACACATTTCCTTATTTCCCTAGTTCAATTTAATTGTTTTGCTCCCTTGGTTTGTTTATGTACTTGGTTATTGCTTTGTTGATTCTTCTTTCCACACGGCTGATGGCCTTTTATTTGATTTCACTTTCCACCCACCTAAGCAAATAACTAACTGACTTTCCTATAACGGCTTACCCAGCATTTGCTCTTCCCCTAAATGGTTGTACATATTTTGCTACAACATCCTCTTTTTAGTAAAACTTTTGCTCTGCGTCTCTGCCCTCTTTGTAAATAGCTTAATTGAAGTGAACACAATAGGAAGTTGTTGACATTGGAAATATTAAATATTGGATTGCATTACTTTCGCTTGCAATTAAAAAGTTTATGATTTGCTATGGCCATTAAAATCCCTGACGTCTTGACTTTTGTATGTGAGAAGCGTAAGTGTGTATGTTTATAGGTGTTTAGGTGTGCGTAAAAATGTGTGTAATGTTGATTGTGTATTTGTTTCCTTTTCTTAATTAATTTTCTTTTTTAATAGCTGCGATTCTGATTTTTGTTTGCTCACTTTCATTTAAGGCCACCATAAAAGAGGGGTTCCTACTCAAACAGACGTGGTCATTTCAACGGTGGCGTCGGCGCTATTTCCGGCTAAAACGGAATAAATTATACTATGCCAAGGATCTTAAGGTATGTTGAGTATTTTGTGCTACCAAATTTATATGGCTGCTAATTTATTTGTAGAAGTTTGGCAATTTTGTAAACTAAATGAAAGCTTTTAAGTCACTTAATAAAAAAAATAAGGTATTCATAAATTTAAAATCCAAATTAAAGAACTAAAGAGAAATAAATTGTTTTTATTAGAAGCCGCGTGCTGGAAATTGTCACGCTTATATACATACATACGTAAGTAAAAACGAGATTTGGAAGTTTTTTTCCAGACGTGCCGTCGACATTTTTGAAAGGTCTAGCAGAGTGTCTCCAGAAAATGTATTCAAATTTTATAAAATAGGTTAAAGGGCTGCGAAAAAATTCATTTTATCCTTACACAAGGGTTCAAAAATTTGTCAGTCGAATGTCCGTATGTATGCAAATAAAATCATAATCAGAAAATTTTAAAATTTTAAATATTTTGTTAAGTGCTCACTTGCTTTATTCTTCTGTTTTTAGAAAAGTTGTCCATTACAGCATTTTAGGTTGTAAAAAGTTAACAAAGCTTTTATTAACAGTGCCGTAATAAAAAAATTTACTCACTGAATATATAGATAAACATACGTACACTCGTATAGACATGTCAACATTAGGCATATGTACGGTGACCATTCGTACCGATTTTGGCGGAACTGTGCCGATTTTGAGCAAATTGTTCCGCTGAATATTTTTTTAAAGTCGGGACGATTTTTCATATTTCTACCGATTAAGTCCCGAGTTTCAGTGTTTTCTTTATGTATTTATTTATTAACACTCTGCTGTACTGTGGTCCAAAGGCAAGTTTTCGTAAAAACGTGGCAGGAATTTCGTTATCACAAAGGACATAGAATATATCTATGACCTTTGGTCAAGTTTTATTCTATCAAACT
>NW_016167130.1:0-247 GCF_001687245.7 Rhagoletis zephyria | reverse complement strand
TTTTTTTTTGTTTTTTAATGAAACAATTCTAACTTGAATTTAGTGAAATTATTATAAAAAATAATACTAATTCGCTTAAAAAAATCATGGGTGTGAAAAATATAAGTGTCGAAAATATAAATAGGGAACATACTTTTTACCATTCTTTGGCGATTATATAATGTTAAGTACTTTTTTACGAATGTATAGCTGCTTATCTAACAAAGACCACGTAAGTCCAAATTTCAAAATTTTGTACAAATTGCAA
>NW_016167129.1:14419-22261 GCF_001687245.7 Rhagoletis zephyria | reverse complement strand
ACAAAATTCTTCAGGTTTCACAAAGCCAGCTCAGGAATCGTGGTCTGGTAGAAGTGTGTCAAAACAGTTTTTAGCAAGCTGGGATTTGATTATCCTATTAGAGATGGCCTGTATTGCGCTTGTCTATCAGCAGGGGTTTCTAAAGAAGGCCTTCAACGTATAACGTTGCTTGTTCCCGTCAAATTTGAAGCCAGACGACTAGCCTGCGCAGGGCAGGCCGAGCAACACCAACCGCGGCTCTCGAGGTGTTTCTTGACCTGCCTCCCCTACAGAGTGTAATCAAAAAAGGAGGCTCCAAAGTTAACCGAAGGGCTCATCTCAAGGGACAATGTATAGGACAAAAAGCTTATATACCTCGGACAGCAGAGCGGCATCTCCAAGCTGGTGTGGGAGTGCCTCAGCTTTTAATATTTATCGCCTCCAGGAAACGGGTACATCTTATATGGAGGCAATGAAGTGGCTGATATTCTCGCCAAGAAAAAGTTCTGAACAGGGACTCATATTTAGACCTCCGATAGGCGAAACCACTTATCTGCATGAAGAATGAAGCGCAACAATGCTGTACAAATAGGAAAGTAATAGTTATGTGGGCTAAGTCCATCATTCGGGATATATCAACAAGGAGAACTGAAGAACTGCTTCTCCTACGGATAGTTATCGAGCTATAAAAAATAAATGTATGGGATCATCGAAATTTGTCAAGTTCAAGACATGATAAAGCTATCGATATATATTGAATTATCATTATTTATAGACTTAACGAAATTTATCGAGTTATTGTAATGCATCGAGAAGTTCTTTCAAATTACAGAGTTATCGATAATTATTTATCTACTGAAATTGGTCGACTCATGGAATCGAAGTTTATGGAATTTTCAAAATATATCGATTTATCGAAAGTTCAAGGCTTTAAAAGTTTATAGATTTATCACTGCTTATCGAATTTTATCGTGTTAACAAGTGTATCGAGTTAACGAAATTTTCGATAACTTTCGAAAAATGTGGAGCTTCCAAAATATAATTTATAAAAGTATCCAAAGATATGTATAAATTTTTGAGTTATCGGGTCAATTTCAAGTCCTTCCGAAGTCCTACAAACCTTCAAAGATATAAAAAATTGTAGTCAGATTTTCCGGTAAGTTATTTGTACCTTATAGTTTTGCTACGTGTTAAGTTAAAAAATCTCTCCAAGGCTCTTAAAAACTAGAAAAACTCTCGAGTTTCGACAGTAACTGTCACTCTAGTTATTATTATTATTATTTGTTTTTCCTCTTTGCTTTGAGCCTAGCTGTCGACGATATTTCAGATTGGTCTAATTGACTTTGAGGAGAATTTCATCAGCAAACTTATTTATACATTTTGTCGACTATGATTTATAGCTTGTTCCACAATAACGCATAGTATTTAAGTTGCCAAGTATACTCGCGTTTCTTTTCAAAAACAGCCCACTGTGCACACTCACTCCCAGTAGCCACAATCTTGTATCCTGCAACTTCAACTACAATTTTCATCCTTTGGGTATCCATAATTTTTAATTGCATGCTCACTGGCACGAGATCATTGCAGGCTACTCCACACACCACTTATGCTAGCGATAATAATAATAAAGAAGAAAAATACAATAAAAAGCGCAAATCCAGCAGCAAGGCTAAGGTGAATTTCGATGCAAAGCTAAATTTGCACCAACTAAGTTGGAAGCCGCACGAGAAGCCGCCTTACACACACGTATAAATTTGTGCAAGCAATCTAACTACTAGCATACACACAAAATAAGCTGGTTTACATTTCATTTGCCTTGCCTAACACGTGCCACCCAACTCCCTACCTGCCCCCATTCGCACAATTTGCATGCAACTACTCCTTGCCGCGCCACAACGATTTATTGCCTGCGCCCGCACTTCAGCGCACACTTCTCACTTCTTTTTTCCACTCATCATAAATTTTGCAATTTTTTTCTGCTTCTACTTGATTTCTTTCTATTTTGTATGCTTAAATTATATATGTAACATCCCCATCGTTTCTACCCAGAAGAAGCAAGCGGGCCTGCCGCCACCTTGAATACCATTCGCATAATCTATGCTGCTACTATCACTGCATGTTGCAACTTGCAGCATGGGGCACAATTCGACGAAGATGATTGCATCTGCTGCTGAAGCAAGCACAGCGCCTGTGGAAGGAATGACTGTGGTGCTGATGTGGTTGCACCAATTGTGGTGTGGGTTGCGTAGCAGTCAAAGCAAGTGGGAAGTTTGGTGCAATATAATGTAGCGTTTACTGGCAGTTGGGCTACGCTAGCCTTCACAACATTGCGTTATGGCGAGCTCAACTAAATATCTGCTAGCTCGTAACGCTGCAGCACTCTGCCTTGCCGTGCTATGTCGCAACCACCACTCAAGTGGATGACTATGTAGAGTAGCTCACCTAGCACTACTAAATATTTACTACACTTATTAGTATAGCTGTTGTTGTACACGAGTACTTGCCATCGTTGTGGGCTGGTATCTTCGCTTTATGATTATTGTGATGGCATGCAACACGCGCCACAAATTAGAAATGGACTCATATTCCTGCTGCCTTGAAGCATCACTTTTGTTCAACATAGATGAGGCAGGCCTGCTCTGTAAACAATTATTCCTTTACTTTCTATGAGTTTTTCCTTCATATTTTTCCTATTCGATTCTTTTTTTAAATCTTTAATGGCAGGATAATATGGTGCAAACATGATGGATATTAATTGGAATTGCTGTAATTGAGAAGCTACAAATCAGCACAGCGCAATGCATACACTTCAACAGCAACTAGTCAGTCGTAAGCTGCCACTTAATACTTCTGGCAGGCTGCTTGTGTAGAAATAAGGAAGCGCAACTAGCTTCGAGCAGAAATGAGTTACTTGTGGCTTAGGGCTGCATGATTTAGGCAAAAGAGAAGAGGCAAGTGGAAGTGTTTGCGTACATAAAGTATATGCGCTTGAAGCGTCGAAACTTAGAACTCTGACGTGTTTCTTTCACTCGTTTACACAACTCTACACTTATCACAGAAATGGTTTTCTTACTCTCTTTGCCTTGAACTATAAGGTCTCCTGTACTACTTAATATCTACTATTCACTGTCTAATATGAACAACTTCCTCACTTACACTGCAGTTTTACCCTATCTCAACTCGTTCACCTAGTATTTTTTTGTACAACTCAGAGTAGCTATCTATCGTCTCGTCGGTCTTTTCATTTCCTTAACTGTGGGACCTCATCACCAACTCATTTTCCTGTTAACTTCTTTGAAATAGCTGAATAGTATATCTCATCATCTTGTTAATCATCTTTCTAATGGCTTTCTTTGTATTATCTGCGTGCCAGTGAGCTTAACAATTATCCCTTTTAAGCATTTAATTATTTAAATAAGTAGAAGCAATGCACTGAATATTATAGTGAAGTAAACACATGCAGCTCACGCAACATGACCCCCTCTAAGTCATATTTGAACTATTACAAAAACAATGGCGAATTAGTATTTTCAAATTATTTACCAATTGATCCATACAGCTTTGCGTTTGAATCAATTTGGAAACGGCAAGACAGTTCTGACTTTATTTAGCGCCGCCGAAATCAGTTTTCTGTAGATCTCAATGGTATGCTCGGAGGTACCGAAGACGTAGAGCACGTACTTTTCAAATGTTCCCATTCTAGCTCTATGAGGCACGCAGTTAACTGTAAGAATCTTATATCTCTAATGCTAACGAACGAGAAAGTGTGGAAAGATGTATACAAAAGAAACAGTGGAATAACATGAAAAGTAACCGACCTAGAGCTTAGTGCTCAAACCGTCTACCGACGAAGTACTTAACCGTGATACCATGAGGATCGTTATATAGACGGTAGTGGGCTAAAGTCTCACACTGACAAAGTTAGGCTTTCGATGCTTCCTCTGAAAATCGGCTTACGGTAAAGTGTTTTTGTAAGACGAGTCCAAAAAAAAAAAAATAAATTAAGTGGCCGAAACTAGAAGACTTCTGCATATGTATATTCGAAGATAAAACGTTTTAAATAGTTCTACTGGATAAAATATTCCAGGGGTGTTACGTTAGGTTGGCAAGAACTAATATCTGATGGGAAAGTATTTGAACAAGATACTTGAAGTGAATGAACTTTGAAAGAAAAAACTGTCTTCTCGAGACAAGAACATCGCCATATCGTATATCATGTAAGATCCGACTGTAAATGTCGAAGATATCACCAAAAATTTAAAAAGCGACCCGTCGGTTAAGAAAAATATAAATTTTCGAAATTGCCTTTAGACTCTAATGTATGAACGTTTATGTACATATGTATTATAGCACCTATGTTTGGTCTTCTGACATACGTACTCGTATGCACATTTTTTATCAGAATTTTTTATTTTTATTTTTTTGGTTAACCTGACGGTCTTCTGTCTGCTTGTCCTCGCCTTCATTATGCTGCCAGTGGCGTTGTCGCTATGCTGTTCCCTTTTTATGTACATATGTATGTAACGGGTGATTTTTTTGAGGTTAGGATTTTCNCTGCTCGGAGGTACCGAAGACGTAGAGCACGTACTTTTCAAATGTTCCCGTTCTAGCTCTATGAGGCACGCAGTTAACTGTAAGAATATTATATCTCTAATGCTAACGAACGAGAAAGTGTGGAAAGATGTCTACAAAAGAAACAGTGGAATAACATGAAAAGTAACCGACCTAGAGCTTAGTGCTCAAACCGTCTACCGACGAAGTACTTAACCGTGGTACCGGGAGGATCGTTATATAGACGGTAGTGGGCTAAAGTCTCACACTGACAAAGTTAGGCTTTCGATGCTTCCTCTGAAAATCGGCTTAAAGTAAAGTGTTTTTGTAAGACGAGTCCAAACAAAAAAAATAAAAATTAAGTGGCCGAAACTAGAAGACTTCTGCATATGTATATTCGAAGATAAAACGTTTTAAATAGTTCTACTGGATAAAATATTCCAGGGGTGGTACGTTAGGTTGGCAAGAACTAATATCTGATGGGTAAGTATTTGAACAAGATACTTGAAGTGAATGAACTTTGAAAGAAAAAACTGTCTTCTCGAGACAAGAACATCGCCATATCATATATCGTGTAAGATCCGACTGTAAAGGTCGAAGATATCACCAAAAATTTAAAACGCGACCCGTCGGTTAAGAAAAATATAAATTTTCGAAATTGCCTTTAGACTCAGGGGCCTATGGCGAACTTTTTTTCTGGTATGATCTAATGTATGAACGTTTATGTACATATGTATTATAGCACCTATGTTTGGTCTTCTGACATACGTACTCGTATGCACATTTTTTATAAGAATTTTTTATTTTTATTTTTTTGGTTAACCTGACGGTCTGTCTGTCTGCTTGTCCTCGCCTTCATTATGCTGCCAGTCGCGTTGTCGCTATGCTGTTCCCTTTTTATGTACATATGTATGTACATATATGTATATTGTTGTTCTTTCTGTATTGTATTGATCTTTTTAGTGCGCGACGTAATGCGATTGTCAGCTGCCCATGACTGGCTGGTGGCTACCTGTCTTACACTCGCCTTTATGTTTTTGCTTATGCTGTTGATTCTCCATGCTATCCACTGCACTAAAGCAGTTATATTTATATTTATTTATTTATTTTCTCTTTATTTACATATTTATTTTTTTCTTTCGTGACTTTTTTTTNTTTTATGCGTTTTTTTTTTAAAAAAAGTTATCAAGCTCTTAAAAAATCACCAGTTACATATATGTATATTGTTGTTCTTTCTGTGTTGTATTGATCTTTTTAGTGCGCGACGTAATGCGATTGTCAGCTGCCCATGACTGGCTGGTGGCTACCTGTCTTACACTCGCCTTTATGTTTTTGCTTATGCTGTTGATTCTCCATGCTATCCACTGCACTAAAGCAGTTATATTTATATTTATTTATTTATTTTCTCTTTATTTACATATTTATTTTTTTCTTTCGTGACTTTTTTTTTGGGATTCACAAACAAAAAAAAATAAATAAAAATATTGCTGCACCCCACAGGCTTTTTGCCAGTTGTTACTTTAACCTTTTTAGTTATTGCTTTTGTGTATGTGCATGATTGTTAGCGTTGAGCGCTTGTATGTATGCAGCTTGGCTGTGTTCCAAACCAGCTCGCGGTGTCCCCAAGANGGGATTCACAAACAAAAAAAAAAAATAAGAATATTGCTGCACCCCACAGGCTTTTTGCCAGTTGTTACTTTAACGTTTTTAGTTATTGCTTTTGTGTATGTGCATGATTGTTAGCGTTGAGCGCTTGTATGTATGCAGCTTGGCTGTGTTCCAAACCAGCTCGCGGTGTCCCCAAGACAGGTCTGGAGTTATGGTTGGATTTGCAGTTGAGTTGAGTATTTTAAGCGTGTCTGAAGCGCGTCTTTAGCTCCTGTTGAGTATTTGGTGTGTGTGTTTTTTCTGGTTTGTTTGCCTCATCGTTCTTATTGTTGTTCTTAGCGTTACTGTCGCACCGATGCTTTTGTTTTCGTACAGAGAGGTACGTGTTCGCCGTATAGGCAAAGTGTATTATCTTCATTAAAATTATTACTTTTTTTTNTATATTTATTTATTTATTTTCTCTTTATTTACATATTTATTTTTTTCTTTCGTGACTTTTTTTTTGGGATTCACAAACAAAAAAAAATAAATAAAAATATTGCTGCACCCCACAGGCTTTTTGCCAGTTGTTACTTTAACCCTCTAATGCACATACCCAAACCGCTACGAGTTGGGTGACCATAATTTTTATTCTGGGCAACTTGGGTTCGAGAAACACGATTCTGAAGTCAAATTTTAGATATATGTTATAACCTAGCCGCCAAATGAGGTAATCTATAGAAGGCCTGAGGGCATCCTTGTGGGAATGGGCATGCAAAAATTAAACAAGTAAGTTGATTATAGATCTTTCAGACAACAGTTTTTTTTATTTGAAATAACGATTTCACATATATAAATGCAAGTAACTGGAGGTACTTAAAAACTACGGTTTAGTATGATATGATAAAAAGCAGTTCTTAGCTGCACTGCAACACAAATGCAGGTCACATTTACGACAAACGCATTGGGTTTGCGACGTCTTGCAGTACTTGCACTTCCTTTTACCATCTTTTTTTGCCAGCCATACAGGCATGTGGTCNTGCGTATATTTCGCTGATAGTATCTACGTATTGTTGTTGGTGAGTTTTTTATATGCCTTAGCTGCGGTTGTACGTGTGTTGTTACTTAATTGCTGGCTTCGTTCTTACATTGTTGCCATTTTGGTTGAGGATTTTGTGGTTGCAAGTGTTATCACCTTCAGGTTTTTAATTTTATTTTTTCCTTAAATTTTTGGCAGCTTTTGTTGTTTTCTTTTTCGAACTGCGCAAACATCGAATATAAATAAACTCCGTTAGTGCGTATTTAAGTAATTGTGGGAGCTTGATATGTATGTTTTGATGATTATTGATGCAGTTCATAACGGGAATATGATACTAAATTCATATGTATGTACATACATTATGAAAAACTTACCTTTGCCGCTTTTTTGGAACTTACTCTCTCCTTTTTCTTTTCATTGGGCGGCACAATACTTTATAAGAGCGTACAATTGCTGGCGTATGCCGACGACATCGATATTATCGGTAAAAACAAGGGCTACGTCTGTTCTGCCTTCTCGGGATTGGATAGAGAAGCAAAGCGAATGGGTCTGGTGGTGAACGAGGACAAAACGAAGTATCTCCTGTCAGCACACAAACAGTCAGAGCATACGCGTCTTGGCACCCACGTCACTGTTGACAGTTACAAGTTTGAAAAAGTAGACGACTTCGTTTATTTGGGAACCAG
>NW_016167129.1:8746-14394 GCF_001687245.7 Rhagoletis zephyria | reverse complement strand
AAGAAAGATAAAAATAAAGAACATTCAAAATCAACTCCCTTCCACAGCATTGTCACATCCGTTTTCTAATTTTCTTGCTCATCGCCCCAATACACCTTTTCCCTCGCCTACTCCCTTTACTAAATCTTTAAACCACACCAAAGAAGAAGCCCTACAATAAATTGTGCAACGCTTACAGCTTTTCTGCAACCATATTTTACGCTTCTATATGGTGTTTGTTGTTGTTGTTGTTGTTAGTGGTTTTTGTAGCTGGCAGTGGCTTGTTGCAAAAATAGAATTTCCTGTAGTACGCGTGCCACAGCAGCCATAGCAGCTCGACTAGTGGCAGCTGTTACTTTGCAGTCCATTCGCACTGATTGTTCCATGCCACCGCCACCGCTATCGTCGCCACCACCAGCGCCACTAATTTTGCCGCCTTGACGTTGAACTTGCGCGGCTGGGTTGCCGATGCTGAGGCTGAGGTCGCAACTGTATTGTAGGCTCGCGTGGTGGCACATGTGGTACACCGCCTAGGCTAGCAGGCCGGCAGGCAAGCGAGTGTGTTGCAATTTTTCATTTTCATCTGCGATTTCGATTTTTGCTCCGATTTGATTTACCACTGCATTCTTTTTTTTGTATAGTTTGTCTTCGTTTCAGGAACACAGGCAAGGCACAAGTAAGCGTTTAAGAAAAAGTAAACAAAAATTATAAAAAGAAATACAGATTGCATTTGCAACAGCAGCAACAACAAAGGAAATAATGATGCCAGCCGGGAAAGCGAAAAGTCGTTGTACGACTTCTGCCTTTTCTGTAGCTAACTACTTGCAACTTCTACACTCGGGCTGTACTTTGTTGATTTATTCTTAGTTTTGTAGTTATTTATTTTTTCTTTTTTTACAATTTTTTGCTTTGCTTGTCACAGATGCAGCAGCAGCTCAACTAGTCTTTACTACGTGCAATACAACTGCCGCAAATCCACACTTTATGCTATTGCATCATCCTCATGCCACCACCTCACCATATTTAGTTGCAGCGTCATTGTGTTTACGATTGGCAGCGTTTAAAAGGGGGCTTGTGGCAGTGACCGCTAACCACAACAAACTCTGTAGTCGTGTGGCAACAGAGTATATATATACATATATTTATGCACATGTGCAACTAAAGGTACATATATGTACGCATTTTTGTATGTATGTTTGTACTTTAACTTGTTTCTCCATCCAAGCAGGGAAATAGTGAAAATCTTCGCCGACTGCCGCTTTTAGCAGGAACGAGTTACAAAATACAACAAATTTCGTTGTTGTAAGTACACCAGCCGCCTTGCGCACATCTGGGCAATCAAACGGCATGTTGCCGTTCTTAATTCTGTGTGCCCCACGCAGCACACATATGTTTGTTTGTTGCAACAACATCGGGCAACTTTAAGGTGACTTAGAGTAGGGGCGACGTAATAGCTTTGGCGCAAAGTAGAGGCGATTAGATAAGAACTATTAGCAGCTGCCTTGGCGAGGATTTGTTTGATGAACAAGTTTTTCTAAGAAAGTTGAACGCTTGTAATACATAAGATATTATTCTGAAAAGTACATACAGTCAGTCAATAAATTTTAGTTACAGCGAATTTTTTACAATACGGGCAACTATTTTTTAAATATTTTATTTTTCGCTAACTTTTTATAAAAATATGCTTAATTCTACAACAAACACCCCAAATATCAAAGTTCCAATCCTTGTGCAAAATTAAAGAAAATTCTGCAAAACTTCATTCAAATATTGCACTTTTTGTTTACGCTCTCTAGAAAAAAGTTGAGTATGCAGTTTTTAGCGCATTCAATTTTCGTATAATAAAGTGCAAGTATGAGGAAGCTAGGACTTACCATTGATTTTTGGGAAATTTTATTGTTGAAGGTGTCACACATTTTTTCCATATAAAAAAATTATCACATTATTTTATATGGAGAAAATGAGCGACACCTTCAACGAAAAAATTGCCCTGAATTGTACCTGAAACTTGCACCTTGCTATACCAAAATTGAATGTGCTAAAAAACTGCTTACTCAACTTTTTTCTAGAGAGCGTAAATGAAAAGTGCAGTATTTGAATGAAATTTTGCAGAATTTTCTTTAATTGTGCACCAAGTTTGGAGCTTTGATTATTGGGGTTTTTGTTGTAGAATTAAGCATATTTTTATAAAAAATGATCGAAAAAAGAAATATTTAAAAAATAGTTGCCCGTATTGTAAAAATTCGCCTTACCTAAACTTTATTGACTGACTGTATGTACTTTTCGGTACTAAATCTATCTTTATATGAATATATATTTTTTTATACAATAAAACTGTTAAAGTATTGCGGATAAGGTTGTTATATACACTTCAAATCAATTGGAAGATATAAGACAAAAGAAAAAAATTTGGAGTGTTGCCACCAGTTTCAAAATTTCAGTTAAAGTAAATTAATATAATGAAATAAATATTACTATATGGGTGTCACACGACAGAGGTTTAAGAAACTATTTTTTTCAGGGTTGCCACCTGTTTGTAAATTTTTATTTTGTGTTAAATTAATAAGTTAAACTAACTATTACAATATTGATATGAAACTTAAAGGGTTTAAGAAGGCTTACAGCCGAAGATATTTGTGAGGAGGGTTGCCACCTGTTTCAAAAATGTACATCATTTAATTAAATTGATAATGCATATCAAATAATACCATATGGCTATAAAAATAAAAAGGTTTAAGAGAGTTTACTATCTAAAATATATTTGAGACGGGTTTCCACCAGTTTCAAACATTTAATTTAATTACATTGATAAGATAAAGTAAATATTGCAAAATAGGTATCAAACTAAATAGCTTGAAAAACGTTTATTATCCAAAATATTGTTGAGGCGGGTTGCCACCTATTTGAGAAACTTAATCAATTTAGATTGATATTATAAAACAATACGGGTCTCAAATGAAAGGTATTTTAGAACTCTTTGCTTGAGGGATATTCGCAATTGAGTTTGTCACCTATCTTACTACTGACAACTAAAAATATTGAAATTAAATTAAATATTACAAGATTGGGACCAAAAAAAAAAGTATTTTAGAAAGCTTTACTCGACAATCTTTTTGAAAGGTTGCTAACTACTTAAAATCTGAACATTAAACAAACCTAATGAAGAAAGAACCTACAACTATTCTAGATATTATCAAATTTGGTCCAAATAAGATCAGAGACCAGAGGGAAAAAACCTTGGAATGCAAGGTTGCTAAGACATTCTAGTCAGGGAGATATCAGAAGCGGTCATGTTACGCCTAAATAAGGTGCATCTATCGATGCGGTGGAAGTCTTAACTGGAATCAAATTCCAGCTCAAAATCTTACTCAGATGAGCTGAACAACACATGATAAGTTATCCACAAGAGAAGTAGAAGCTGATATACTTTCCGGAGAGTTCATCGGGGAAGTTGATGAAATAAATGCAGGAGTGTTTATACCTTAGTCGTGCACAAACAGGGGAAAAGTTTCCACCTCACCATTCTTAAAAACTCTACGATAAAAAGGATTTGAAATGAATATTAAGACGTACCTTGCGTGTACCTAATGCACAGTCACCATAAACAGGCATATCCCCAATAAAGAAGAAGAAGAATTAGATTGGCTTTTATCGAATTTGAAGACATTAGAAAGAATTGTATTCTATTAAGCCTACTAACCCATGTCTAGATAAGTGAGTACACTAAGTTTTGTCGTATTTTTTAATTGCTGCGGCATGCTACCACAGTAAGGCGGATCTCACGAGATAAAGTTGGGTTACAGTAGTTGCCACTCTGCACAGACTGGCAAAAAGACACACTTAGGTCAATTAGGCATATTTAGTACAGTAACCATATACTCCGATAGCCAAGCTGCTATCAAGTCACTGGATTGCTGCAACACTTCGTCTATAACTGTGATAGAATGTAGTAAATTCCTTAACGATCTAGCTTGAAAATCTTCTACTCACATCGCATGGATGCCAGGCCATAGATATATTCAAGGTAATTGTGGAGCAGACGAGCTTGCGAGGAAGGGAACCTGTCTGACGCCAACTCCTCTCATGCAGCGGGCCTATGGTTATATAACTGTATGATATGGCTTAGGACATACTTCGTTAAGAAGCCAAACAAACGATGGTCGGAAGAACCCACGTGTGGGACGACTCGTCAAATCTGGCCCAGCCCCAAGAAGGAAAGGCTGGTGACCGGTATCATTGCGGGCCACTGCTCAATGTGAAGGCATTGAACCAACACCTTTTTGTCTGTCTCGCTGACCTAAGTAAAGCAGGCATTCACGAATTCTCGCACTTTCTGGGTCTAGCGAATTGGTTCCACTTCTAGATGAACGGACGGTTTCGAAATCGAGCTCTCAATTGGTATCACAACGGACCCACTGGGTCTAAGTATGCTTCACTCCTACGTTGGATCCTCCGGTGGTGAGGCTCCCTCTGCTGGTGGAGCTTAAGTGGGATGGAGAAAAACCCATAGCTTATCACCCCACCATAGCTCTCAAGGACTGGGATGGAAGCGGGAGATAACTTAAGCTCTTAGTTTGAGATAGATGTTTGTTGGCTTCCGATGAAGGACCGATTCACGGCGCCTGAGTTGAGTCAGATATTTACCAACTCTCTATAATTGCTATTCAAGTTGTCTATAGGCAGTTTTGTTTGGCAGATGGCAGCTGTAAGACATAATATGGCCATCAAATTTTACTAGATAGGTGCTATCGTTCCTGAGATAGAGCTCGGCCATTGATTAAATTATAGGAGCCTCTTTTTTATTTGGCTGAGAAGCCATAAATCGGGATTAAGTTGTGCTCCCAGCTGACAAATGGCAGGATCACATATAACGTTTTGGCTTCAGCCAAGTGCCTGCAGGGTTCGTCCGTGCGCTACTTATTCAACAGCAACAGTTTTCTAAGCATTGTGCTCCTTGACAGAGAGCCTCTTAGTTCCAGCTATTTAATGATGACGGGGCAATTTCGTGGCACTCTTTAACAGTTAATAGGTCGCTGAAATAACAAGAAGTATCCAATACTCCGCTTAGATATATAAACATGTTCGTACTAACACAATATCGCAGTGATTTACTTTCAGTAGGCGATAATAAAGTAAGCGTAGACAGACCACCAGAATAGGCAGATAACTCACCAAGCAAATGTAACGAAACAGGCACTCAAAAAGGCAGAAAAATAAAAACTTACGAATATAAGATTTCAGCTGCTGCAACTCCACAAAGCCTGCCACATACAGTGGACATGTAATAAACTCTTAAATGAGATATGCTCTATTAAATTGTTGAACTAAAGAAAAACGAGGGCAATGCGAAATAGGAGCGTGGAAATGCAAAAAAAAAGAAATGGTTTCATATTTAAAAAATAAAACTAAAAGCGGAAAGAACAAGGAAAGTTGCTGCAGCTCTTTACAAAGCAATGCAAAAAACAAGAAGAAAAAATCAAAACAAACCCGGCAACAAAAAAAATCAACCGCGAGGATCAAAGCAAAGTGACGCCGGCTGTGGCATGCCCGGGAGTCTAACTACGCTTGGGGAAAAACAAAGCGATGCCTCTATGCATTTGACAAAAGGCGACAAAAGGGCAGCCGGCCAATGCGGTTGGGTGGTGGCTGGCTATGCGTGTCCACAAGCT
>NW_016167129.1:3031-8033 GCF_001687245.7 Rhagoletis zephyria | reverse complement strand
CTTAATTCTGTGTGCCCCACGCAGCACACATATGTTTGTTTGTTGCAACAACATCGGGCAACTTTAAGGTGACTTAGAGTAGGGGCGACGTAATAGCTTTGGCGCAAAGTAGAGGCGATTAGATAAGAACTATTAGCAGCTGCCTTGGCGAGGATTTGTTTGATGAACAAGTTTTTCTAAGAAAGTTGAACGCTTGTAATACATAAGATATTATTCTGAAAAGTACATATAGTCAGTCAATAAATTTTAGTTACAGCGAATTTTTTACAATACGGGCGACTATTTTTTAAATATTTTATTTTTCGCTAACTTTTTATAAAAATATGCTTAATTCTACAACAAACACCCCAAAAATCAAAGTTCCAATCCTTGTGCAAAATTAAAGAAAATTCTGCAAAACTTCATTCAAATATTGCACTTTTTGTTTACGCTCTCTAGAAAAAAGTTGAGTATGCAGTTTTTAGCGCATTCAATTTTCGTATAATAAAGTGGAAGTATGAGGAAGCTACCATTATCATTGATTTTTGGGAAATTTTATTGTTGAAGGTGTCGCACATTGTTTCCATATAAAAAAATTATCATATTATTTTATATGGAGAAAATGAGCGACACCTTCAACGAAAAAATTACTAAAAATCAATGGTAAGTCATACCTACCTGAAACTTGCACTTTGCTATACCAAAATTGAATGTGCTAAAAAACTGCTTACTCAACTTTTTTCTAGAGAGCGTAAATGAAAAGTGCAGTATTTGAATGAAATTTTGCAGAATTTTCTTTAATTGTGCACCAAGTTTGGAGCTTTGATTATTGGGGTTTTTGTTGTAGAATTAAGCATATTTTTATAAAAAATGATCGAAAAAAGAAATATTTAAAAAATAGTTGCCCGTATTGTAAAAATTCGCCTTACCTAAACTTTATTGACTGACTGTATGTACTTTTCGGTACTAAATCTATCTTTATATGAATATATATTTTTTTATACAATAAAACTGTTAAAGTATTGCGGATAAGGTTGTTATATACACTTCAAATCAATTGGAAGATATAAGACAAAAGAAAAAAATTTGGAGTGTTGCCACCAGTTTCAAAATTTCAGTTAAAGTAAATTAATATAATGAAATAAATATTACTATATGGGTGTCACACGACAGAGGTTTAAGAAACTATTTTTTTCAGGGTTGCCACCTGTTTGTAAATTTTTATTTTGTGTTAAATTAATAAGTTAAACTAACTATTACAATATTGATATGAAACTTAAAGGGTTTAAGAAGGCTTACAGCCGAAGATATTTGTGAGGAGGGTTGCCACCTGTTTCAAAAATGTACATCATTTAATTAAATTGATAATGCATATCAAATAATACCATATGGCTATAAAAATAAAAAGGTTTAAGAGAGTTTACTATCTAAAATATATTTGAGACGGGTTTCCACCAGTTTCAAACATTTAATTTAATTACATTGATAAGATAAAGTAAATATTGCAAAATAGGTATCAAACTAAATAGCTTGAAAAACGTTTATTATCCAAAATATTGTTGAGGCGGGTTGCCACCTATTTGAGAAACTTAATCAATTTAGATTGATATTATAAAACAATACGGGTCTCAAATGAAAGGTATTTTAGAACTCTTTGCTTGAGGGATATTCGCAATTGAGTTTGTCACCTATCTTACTACTGACAACTAAAAATATTGAAATTAAATTAAATATTACAAGATTGGGACCAAAAAAAAAAGTATTTTAGAAAGCTTTACTCGACAATCTTTTTGAAAGGTTGCTAACTACTTAAAATCTGAACATTAAACAAACCTAATGAAGAAAGAACCTACAACTATTCTAGATATTATCAAATTTGGTCCAAATAAGATCAGAGACCAGAGGGAAAAAACCTTGGAATGCAAGGTTGCTAAGACATTCTAGTCAGGGAGATATCAGAAGCGGTCATGTTACGCCTAAATAAGGTGCATCTATCGATGCGGTGGAAGTCTTAACTGGAATCAAATTCCAGCTCAAAATCTTACTCAGATGAGCTGAACAACACATGATAAGTTATCCACAAGAGAAGTAGAAGCTGATATACTTTCCGGAGAGTTCATCGGGGAAGTTGATGAAATAAATGCAGGAGTGTTTATACCTTAGTCGTGCACAAACAGGGGAAAAGTTTCCACCTCACCATTCTTAAAAACTCTACGATAAAAAGGATTTGAAATGAATATTAAGACGTACCTTGCGTGTACCTAATGCACAGTCACCATAAACAGGCATATCCCCAATAAAGAAGAAGAAGAATTAGATTGGCTTTTATCGAATTTGAAGACATTAGAAAGAATTGTATTCTATTAAGCCTACTAACCCATGTCTAGATAAGTGAGTACACTAAGTTTTGTCGTATTTTTTAATTGCTGCGGCATGCTACCACAGTAAGGCGGATCTCACGAGATAAAGTTGGGTTACAGTAGTTGCCACTCTGCACAGACTGGCAAAAAGACACACTTAGGTCAATTAGGCATATTTAGTACAGTAACCATATACTCCGATAGCCAAGCTGCTATCAAGTCACTGGATTGCTGCAACACTTCGTCTATAACTGTGATAGAATATAGTAAATTCCTTAACATCTAGCTTGAAAATCTTCTACTCACATCGCATGGATGCCAGGCCATAGATATATTCAAGGTAATTGTGGAGCAGACGAGCTTGCGAGGAAGGGAACCTGTCTGACGCCAACTCCTCTCATGCAGCGGGCCTATGGTTATATAACTGTATGATATGGCTTAGGACATACTTCGTTAAGAAGCCAAACAAACGATGGTCGGAAGAACCCACGTGTGGGACGACTCGTCAAATCTGGCCCAGCCCCAAGAAGGAAAGGCTGGTGACCGGTATCATTGCGGGCCACTGCTCAATGTGAAGGCATTGAACCAACACCTTTTTGTCTGTCTCGCTGACCTAAGTAAAGCAGGCATTCACGAATTCTCGCACTTTCTGGGTCTAGCGAATTGGTTCCACTTCTAGATGAACGGACGGTTTCGAAATCGAGCTCTCAATTGGTATCACAACGGACCCACTGGGTCTAAGTATGCTTCACTCCTACGTTGGATCCTCCGGTGGTGAGGCTCCCTCTGCTGGTGGAGCTTAAGTGGGATGGAGAAAAACCCATAGCTTATCACCCCACCATAGCTCTCAAGGACTGGGATGGAAGCGGGAGATAACTTAAGCTCTTAGTTTGAGATAGATGTTTGTTGGCTTCCGATGAAGGACCGATTCACGGCGCCTGAGTTGAGTCAGATATTTACCAACTCTCTATAATTGCTATTCAAGTTGTCTATAGGCAGTTTTGTTTGGCAGATGGCAGCTGTAAGACATAATATGGCCATCAAATTTTACTAGATAGGTGCTATCGTTCCTGAGATAGAGCTCGGCCATTGATTAAATTATAGGAGCCTCTTTTTTATTTGGCTGAGAAGCCATAAATCGGGATTAAGTTGTGCTCCCAGCTGACAAATGGCAGGATCACATATAACGTTTTGGCTTCAGCCAAGTGCCTGCAGGGTTCGTCCGTGCGCTACTTATTCAACAGCAACAGTTTTCTAAGCATTGTGCTCCTTGACAGAGAGCCTCTTAGTTCCAGCTATTTAATGATGACGGGGCAATTTCGTGGCACTCTTTAACAGTTAATAGGTCGCTGAAATAACAAGAAGTATCCAATACTCCGCTTAGATATATAAACATGTTCGTACTAACACAATATCGCAGTGATTTACTTTCAGTAGGCGATAATAAAGTAAGCGTAGACAGACCACCAGAATAGGCAGATAACTCACCAAGCAAATGTAACGAAACAGGCACTCAAAAAGGCAGAAAAATAAAAACTTACGAATATAAGATTTCAGCTGCTGCAACTCCACAAAGCCTGCCACATACAGTGGACATGTAATAAACTCTTAAATGAGATATGCTCTATTAAATTGTTGAACTAAAGAAAAACGAGGGCAATGCGAAATAGGAGCGTGGAAATGCAAAAAAAAAGAAATGGTTTCATATTTAAAAAATAAAACTAAAAGCGGAAAGAACAAGGAAAGTTGCTGCAGCTCTTTACAAAGCAATGCAAAAAACAAGAAGAAAAAATCAAAACAAACCCGGCAACAAAAAAAATCAACCGCGAGGATCAAAGCAAAGTGACGCCGGCTGTGGCATGCCCGGGAGTCTAACTACGCTTGGGGAAAAACAAAGCGATGCCTCTATGCATTTGACAAAAGGCGACAAAAGGGCAGCCGGCCAATGCGGTTGGGTGGTGGCTGGCTATGCGTGTCCACAAGCTCCAACAACTTTCAAAAAAGGGGCAACATTGTGTTGTAAGCTAGAAAACTAATACGAATGACCGCAAATGAAACGGCAAAACAAAAGACAAATGGTCGGTAAAGAAAGCCGGGCAGAGAGAAGTTGCTCTATGAAGGAGATAAGAAATTATAAAAAGTGGGGAAGCAACTTTGGTAAGGGGGGAAATTCATATGAAGTAACGGCTTGCGGCAGCAGCACTTGCCATAGTGTTTACTGCTTGTATGGATATGTGTGCATTACTGTGTTTGCGTTTCTTGTTTTATTTTTTTACTGTAAAAAATTTGCCTAGTTTAATTTTAAATGCGCGCGCTGTTGTGCTCTTTAAACCACGCTCCTCTTGCCACTCATGCAGCACTCAACGCTGTGCCTCAGATGTGCACCCAAAACAGCAACGGTATCGCATGTAGCACATCAGCTGTGGCACGTTTGCATGCAGCGCTAAGAGAATTTCATATTTGTTGTTTTCCTTGCCGCATTCGCCACAGTGCCATGAAATATATGCTGCTATTTTTCGCGGTTCCCCATAGTAGGCACGCGCACCCTTAGTGTCTATGAAAGCATAGAAAAAATATCAAAAAATTCAAACGAAAAGCCAAACGTGCAACAGCAGCAACTTGCAACATTCTTATGTGTGTAGGTACACTTTCGATCCAAAAAA
>NW_016167129.1:0-2869 GCF_001687245.7 Rhagoletis zephyria | reverse complement strand
AAAAGGGGCAACATTGTGTTGTAAGCTAGAAAACTAATACGAATGACCGCAAATGAAACGGCAAAACAAAAGACAAATGGTCGGTAAAGAAAGCCGGGCAGAGAGAAGTTGCTCTATGAGGGAGATAAGAAATTATAAAAAGTGGGGAAGCAACTTTGGTAAGGGGGGAAATTCATATGAAGTAACGGCTTGCGGCAGCAGCACTTGCCATAGTGTTTACTGCTTGTATGGATATGTGTGCATTACTGTGTTTGCGTTTCTTGTTTTATTTTTTTACTGTAAAAAATTTGCCTAGTTTAATTTTAAATGCGCGCGCTGTTGTGCTCTTTAAACCACGCTCCTCTTGCCACTCATGCAGCACTCAACGCTGTGCCTCAGATGTGCACCCAAAACAGCAACGGTATCGCATGTAGCACATCAGCTCNTATTATTATTAAAATTTGCCTAGTTTAATTTTAAATGCGCGCGCTGTTGTGCTCTTTAAACCACGCTCCTCTTGCCACTCATGCAGCACTCAACGCTGTGCCTCAGATGTGCACCCAAAACAGCAACGGTATCGCATGTAGCACATCAGCTCTGGCACGTTTGCATGCAGCGCTAAGAGAATTTCTTATTTGTTGTTGGCCTTGTCGCATTCGCCACAGTGCCATGAAATATATGTTGCTATTTTTCGCGTTTCCCCATAGTAGGCACGCGCACCCTTAGTGTTATGAAAGTCTATCAAAAGCATAGAAAAAATATCAAAAAATTCAAACGAAAAGCCAAACGTGCAACAGCAGCAACTTGCAACATTCTTATGTGTGTAGGTACACTTTCGATCCAAAAAAATGATGAAAAAAACTCTGAAATACTCTTACAAAAATCATCCGCACATACGTGCATACACATAATAAAACGCCTTGGGGCAGGCTTACATGCCAGCCTGCGACACCCCTTACAATTCTAGCTGCTCTCACATATACATACATACATACATATGCACGCAGACTAACGCTCTGCGGGCCCTCTTTCCTTACCTTGCCGTTTTTATTTAACACCTCGCGTGTGCGCACACAAACAGCCAGCGACGGCAAAGGCGGCTACAACACTTTGCGCCACAGTGAGCCTACTTTGGTANATCTCACATATACATACATACATACATACATATGCACGCAGACTAACGCTCTGCGGGCCCTCTTTCCTTACCTTGCCGTTTTTATTTAACACCCCGCGTGTGCGCACACAAACAGCCAGCCACGGCAAAGGCGGCTACAACACTTTGCGCCACAGTGAGCCTACTTTGGTAGTTAGTTCATTTGGCTGACGATGTTGTTGTTGTTTTTGCTACTGTACTCCCCTTTTTATTTTCGCATTTGCTGCTTTTTAAATGCTGCCACTGTTGTGAAGCTGTTGCTGCCGGCAACATTTGCCACGGCTGCTACTAAATATTTTGCGCACACTTATGCTGCTTNAGGAGATAAGAGTTTATAAAAAGTGGGGAAGCAACTTTGGTAAGGGGGGAGATTCATATGAAGTAACGGCTTGCGGCAGCAGCACTTGCCATAGTGTTTACTGCTTGTATGGATATGTGTGCATTACTGTGTTTGCGTTTCTTGTTTTATTTTTTTACTGTAAAAAATTTGCCTAGTTTAATTTTAAATGCGCGCGCTGTTGTGCTCTTTAAACCACGCTCCTCTTGCCACTCATGCAGCACTCAACGCTGTGCCTCAGATGTGCACCCAAAACAGCAACGGTATCGCATGTAGCACATCAGCTGTGGCACGTTTGCATGCAGCGCTAAGAGAATTTCTTATTTGTTGTTGGCCTTGTCGCATTCGCCACAGTGCCATGAAATATATGTTGCTATTTTTCGCGTTTCCCCATAGTAGGCACGCGCACCCTTAGTGTTATGAAAGTCTATCAAAAGCATAGAAAAAATATCAAAAAATTCAAACGAAAAGCCAAACGTGCAACAGCAGCAACTTGCAACATTCTTATGTGTGTAGGTACACTTTCGATCCAAAAAAATGATGAAAAAAACTCTGAAATACTCTTACAAAAATCATCCGCACATACGTGCATACACATAATAAAACGCCTTGGGGCAGGCTTACATGCCAGCCTGCGACACCCCTTACAATTCTAGCTGATCTCACATATACATACATACATACATACATATGCACGCAGACTAACGCTCTGCGGGCCCTCTTTCCTTACCTTGCCGTTTTTATTTAACACCCCGCGTGTGCGCACACAAACAGCCAGCCACGGCAAAGGCGGCTACAACACTTTGCGCCACAGTGAGCCTACTTTGGTAGTTAGTTCATTTGGCTGACGATGTTGTTGTTGTTTTTGCTACTGTACTCCCCTTTTTATTTTCGCATTTGCTGCTTTTTAAATGCTGCCACTGTTGTGAAGCTGTTGCTGCCGGCAACATTTGCCACGGCTGCTACTAAATATTTTGCGCACACTTATGCTGCTTTTATGTTTTTGTTCTTACTGCTGTGTGATGTTGCATCTGTAGCTGCTGCTGCTGTGGCAGCAGAGCCACTATTGTTGGCTGCTGATGTGGCAGGCAATCACTTGATAGGTCAGCGACCCGCACAATGGTGGCGCATAATTGTTAAATAACCGCGCGTACACAGACACACGCACATAATCCCATACTGGCAACAGCGACAGCGACAATGGGCATGTGCACGACCGCCACAACAGCAGCCCTTGCTACATACAGCGGTACAGTGTCAGTTGGCAGCCTTCTCTGTCGATTGCTGTACTCGCCTTTGCTTTGTATAAATGTGAATAAATTTCTATATNACTGCTTGTATGGATATGTGTGCATTACTGTGTTTGCGTTTCTTGTTTTATTTTTTTACTGTAAAAA
>NW_016167128.1:0-22263 GCF_001687245.7 Rhagoletis zephyria | reverse complement strand
ATTACACGACGTAATTGAATCCTCCGGGGACCATTCCCGAGTAACGGAACACTCTGTCGAAATCGATACCGCCGCGACTTCAAGTAACCCAGTCGAGGCTCCACCACAACCGCAATCTACTGTGGCAGCAGATTTCGTTACATGCGAAACACCTAGACGGACTACACGAAAACGTAAGCCTGTGAAAAGATACTCACCAGACTAAAAAAAAAAAAAAAAAAAAAAAAAAAAAAAAAAAAAAAAAAAAAAAAAAAANATTCAACAGGAGAGGTGTTGGATGAAAAGACAACCCTGATCACGTACAATTATACATACATACATTTACATCTATTATATGACATATGGATATGACTGTCAAAAATATCAAGAGCAACACTTGTTGCACACGTGTCGAGAAGACAGCTTCTTTCTAGAATCGTTCTTTTCCTTTTTGTATATTTTATAGTTTTAAATAAAGGATTATACTAACTTTAAAGAAGCGTATCATTAGTACTATGCCATGGTGGAATAATAACAAGGTGTTGTCAGTAGCGACGTGTTTGTTGTAATTTTGACAAGATCGGCATGCTTATTTCCAGTGCTGCCGATCTTAATTTTTATACTACTATTCGTTGGGAAATAGTATCTAAAATACTCCATTTTAGTATTTCGTTTTATCGCGATTTTTAAAGAACTTGGTGTTTTCAGAACGAAATTAATATTTAAAATTGCTGGGTTTGTATAATTTGTGTCCTCAAAATATAAAATATAAAAGATATCGTGGTGATCAATGGAAAAAGACGTACACAAAAATCGTATGAAAGGCGATTTTTTTATATTAAATATCTTTTGCTGCATTGTCTTAATATCGAGCCAAATGGACTACTGATACACTAGAATAGAGCGTATTACGATGTAGCTTATATTATCGATATTTATGTGTTTTAATCTATTTAAAAAATTATTTACAGTCTTATACGAAATTGCTTTATTTTGCGGCCTTTACTTTTTTATGAGTTACAATATATGTCCAAGCTGTGTGGAGCTGACGATACAAACATATATTCAGGCTTATAAGCCTGTAATTATACATTTTTCTACATTTAATTTGAAATAGTATGCACAAACGGATTAAAAGTAGAAAATAATTAGCATCTTTTCTAATACTTTAAAATGCGTAACCGGAATAGACCTGCCGAAAAAGTGAGGTTAAGTTACTGACAACACCTTGTTATTANGTACTATGCGAAGAAAAGAAAAAGTCAAACGGATTTTGACTCTCACGGCATCGTCCTGATGATACGCCACCTTATAATAGTTTCACATCAATCAGCATTCAATGTTCCGACGTCATCTGTTCGTTCCGGTTTCTGTTGGTCAGTAAAGATTCGCCGACTTTCACCGCCTTGGAAATTTTGCCTGGCAAAAATAACACGAACTGGTAAACGCTTTCGCCTGATTTTTGCAATCTGTGAGGGCCTCTTTCAAGTCCTCTTATTTCTTTAACGAGCTGGCAGCGGAGTTTTATCTTATCATCGGCTTGCATTCTGATAGTACTTTCAATACCTCTTTAATTGGCCTCTATTTGTGATAGGAGTTCTCGACAAGACCGGCAAGTCTATAAGTTATTTGTTCTCCGGTATATGTATGTAATAATGGTCGCTTCGCTGTTTACGATGCCATAGTTTGAGTCAGAGTTCAACTAAATCTGAATCTGAATGAGCCGGTAATAGTAGACACCTCTGAAAATTGGGTCGGCACGTGAATACATTTCAATAAAAAACTGTAGCTGGGTCCCACCAGCAAAAATCGCATACAATTTTCGCCTCATAGAGTGGAGATTGGGTAAATAACCTTTGCAGCTTTGATAAATATCTGACACACACATATGTATATACATATATGCGTATTAGGCTTTTGGCCGTTTCTTCTAACCTTAAATAGTGCAAATTCGTTGGAATTTCAATAATTTAACAACTTAAATATTTGGATGCTAAGCGGAACGAATTGAATACCTTTGCGGTCAGAAGACCCAAAAAAAAATGGCACTAAATTGGCATCGAAAGATGCCATCTGTGCGAAAATTGAATTTAATAAATTTTTTGTTTCATATGGCTGGTTTTCTATTCGTTTTTCGAAAGTTCATGCGACGAGCAAATATGAAGTGCTGGGAGGTGTTTTTCCCCTGCAGCTACGCACGTCAACACCTAACCTTCAACGTTCAACGGAAAGGAGTTCGCACAATGTCCACACATATACACTTACGCAACATTTAAGTTTACTTGCGCAAGTATTGTGGAAATAGTTGAGAAAAGTTAAGGTTTCCGCGGCGACGGTGAGCAGTGGGCCAGGAAGTGCGTAAGGATGTGGCAGCGATAAGCGATTGTGTTATAATTAGATTTTCATGAATTTACTTATTACTCGCTCGAGTGTGCACTTACGAACGGAATGTGTGTGCACTTTTGTACAAATACATATATATACATGGTATGTGTTTTGTTGCTTTCTTACAGGCATTTGCTTTTGATGGTTTTCTACATATGTTTGTATGTATGAAAGAGTGTTTTGTTTGTGTTTCCGCTTATTGCGTTGAGGTGTTGCCATTTCACCGTAAATGTGGTGTGCTTTTGTGCAATAAAGCGTTAAGTTTACAGAGCGAATAATTTGCGAAAATAATAGAAATGGTTAATTGGAGGAGAGTATAGTTATAGGCTAAAAGAAGGGAATAATTTGGAGGGCAGATAAAGGGTAGGTAGCGAGGATTGAACTAAATTTAATATTAAAGCTAAACATTTAATTTGCGTAAATTCTGAGAGAGGTGAAAATAAATTTAAAAACGCTCTTTCGTTGTCTTTTTATTTAATACCAGTCTCTATTTTGCTGAATATTATCCCCGATTGATTAGGTTTCCTGAAACTACGAATGATGACTGAAAATAACTCAAACCACTTATTATATATGTACATTGTTCTAGTTCTTGCCAAAACAAAATTTCAATGAAAACTACAATACTGCCTCGTATGAGACCTCTTCTTTTGATGACGACCGCGGCGCAGTCCGCACCTGGAATGCACCGACCCTGAATGGCGAAGTTTCTTATGTCCACCAGGTTGATATCCTCGGGAAGACTAAGACTTAATGCCATCTAAGAAATGCGCTAAACACAGCAAGATAAATTAAGCATGGCACCTTGCGAAATCGACTATAGTTGCCATGTAAAGTAGCGGAAACTCGCCGGAAACCTCGCCACCGATCCAGCAAACATACCCATACTCAAGGATGTGGAGCCTAAGACTTATTCCTTGGCTGTCTACGGATCGAAAAACGAGAAACCAAATCCAGCAAATAATCGATATAGGTACATAGCAATCAATTTAAAAAAAGTTTTTTTGAGACAAGCTTTTATTAGTCGTAAGTGAAAAAAGGAAAAATCGACGCCGGTACCACCCAAATATCTCGACTCCCGCGCCACCTATCGAGCGAAATATTTCTGGAGTTATTGGGGCATATTCATAGTCAAAATAAAGTTGATTCTAAACTAGCTTTTTGCCATAATTTTCAATGGAATATTTGTCAAAAAAGCTGCAACTATAGAGTCGACTTTATTTCGACTATGAATATGCCCCATTGTTATTCACATACATATACATTTTAAATACGACTCAAATCAGACAAGATATACGGGTTTTCTAAATACTGGTCTCCTGCGCCACCTATCGCTAAACATTTTTTCTGGAGTTATTTCTTTTCATATAAGTAATATAAATTTCAAATATTAACCATATCGGATCACAAATGAGGAGCTTTCATATATCTCGACACCTGTGCCATCTAGCGGATTAATTTATTGATTCCATATTGCATTGTCGTCGGGTCTTGAGCTAAGTTAGAAGTTTCAAGTCTCTAGCTCATCGGGAAGTTGGTTTAAAATTTACTGCAAGATCTGATTACACACAGATGAAACATATAAGAAGCTTGAAGAAAAGCTTAGCTAAGCTAATTGAAAATTTAGCTGAAGCGGTGTTTAACAAAAAAGAAATGTAGAAAAACAATAAAAAAGGAAAAATAACAATATTGGAATCGTTCACTGGTTTTTCGTTGAAAAAGTAGCACTTACAATGAGCTTTGCTTTAAGTTTCTTCACATTATATTTTTTTGCCAATTAAAAAAAATTAAAAAAAAAACAAATTTAGTAAAACTGCTTATTTATTTAAGAGCATAAAAACCTGAGAAAAAAAAAACAAATTTACATATAACACTCGTACAATCACCAATCAAATTAGAAAATTAAAATTCTAATCCCCCTTATTGTGAATTTCCGACCATTTCGGTATCTGCCGCATGGCCCAGAAAGGCAAGATAGAAATTGCAAAGATGAATCCTCCTCCAAGAAGAACCAAATCCAGATTGGATAGTGGATGCTTTGGTGGACCACTCTTAGTAGATTGATAGCAGCGCGTTAATATTCTATTTCGTAGTACTTGTGGCATACGAGGAGCTTGAAATAGCGAGCGTGGTATAAAACCTTTAGAAAGCATCTCAATTTGCATAAATATTTTCTTTATTTTTTATTTATTCTTTCTTTCTTTTATTGATGTGGATAACTTCAAATACTAATATGAATTATTTTTACATTATTTTCAATGAATATTTGTTTCGCTCAAAGTTTTCAAAAGACTCCACAAGATTTGACTTTTTTATGGAATTATTATTAACTTACTTCAAAAAACGAGGAGGTTATCAATTTTTTTTTTAAGAAATTAACAGTACCCTTAAATTGTTATATGAGAATTGACTTTGGGGGTTTTTTTTGTTATATAAAAACTGTTTTTTTTTTATTTAGTTCGGCTGTTACTACTTATTTTCACAGATTTATTTATTTTTTTTATTTTTAAGAGACTTTCACGTTGGTGTGTGCAATTTTTGCCTCCGTCCTCTAATGAAATTCCAAATCTCTTTTTGAGGAGTTGCTTGAAGTAAGGATCAAAACGACCCTTTAAGGCTAGGACTAATGGTTTGAAATGTTCAAGGAAAATATTTCCCAAGAAATTTTACTATATACGTCTTAACCCTACACTTACCACTTTTCTGAAAACTACTTATGCCGATATCTGAAAAACAACAACAACAATCGTGTGATCCCTGCTTAATCTGAATGGGATAAAGAGTACGTTCCCGTATGACTTAGTACGAAAAATATGTTTTTACGTGACGTTTAATACGATATCGTATGTGACCATTCGTGCCCTGTTCGATGACTGTGGAGATTATAAATTTCCATTGTTTCTAAAAGCCCCTTTGTATGTGAAGTTTACTCTTCTAAATTCTTAATTAAACATTTAATAAGTTTACATCTTTGCGTTTTTGAACACTAATAACGCTTTTCGTTTTCTCTGAACACCTTTGAACTTACTAAAACCCTCCTTTTACCTGACCACCGCTCGTATGTATGTACACATGAATAGCGCTCAACTACAATTGCCACAATTTAATTGCTGTCGTATTGGGTTTTCCGAATTTTATTTCATTTTCCGAAAAAAAACCCAAAACCGCCAGTTGACGCAATTCTGGTAAACTCATCGGCACACACATGCACATACATACATATAGGGATAGTTCCAACTACTAACCCAGCCAGTTTAGCTTTAAGACCGCGTAACTCGGTTTGCAGTTTCAGTTATTGTCGCAGAGAATGTAGTTTTTTTTCCGTAATTGCCGTAACTTTTGGCGATTGCTTTTTCGTAGCTTTGCATCTTGTTTGTTTGTTAGTCACTTATTTTTTTTGGCATTTTCGTTTTTTCCTTCACCAGATTTGCCAAAGTCACTTTTTTCATTGGTCATTTTTTGTGTAAGAATTTTTACGATTTTTTTTTTTTGCTTTAACCACTTTTTGCTACGCTTATTGATGACGTTTGTGATGTAGACGATTTTATGCAACCGTGCCCCTCTGCCCCCTCCTCTTTTCGCCTTTATAGATTTTCTGTTTCTGCTTGCATGTGGCCATCGTCCGCTAGCGCCATCAACTTTCGGCTCTGGCCAGTGCAGACTGCGCTCATTGGCACTCAGCGCAATTTGGGTTAAATATGCATAGTTCTTTTTATTTTATGTCATTCTTTTATGTTTTCTTGGATATGTACATATGTATGTGTATGTTTGCACATATGTACATATAACTGCTCAGCACGAAAACAGCTGTCAAAGTGTGTTAATAGGTGAAGTTTATTTTGGTCACCGTTTTACTGTTTTTTGTTTTTTTTTTGCTCTTTTTAACCAGCTTAGTACTTAGCGCGTTCGTTTGCTCTTTGCTTTTGGTTTTTTTTTAATTATTTTTCTTGTCTCGCTTCTTTTTCCGCTAGTGACTTTTATATTTAACTTTTTTCGGCTTAAGCGATTTTTTTGTTGTATATTTTGTTATTACCTTCGCTTACTAATTCATTTATTTTGTTTATTTTTACTTTATAGTTGTTTTAGTGAATCTGAGTTGCTGAGCCGATTAAAACTTTTTCCTAATTATTCGTTTTAATTCAACAGGTGTTCTTACTAAATACAAAAAAAAAAAATATTTAGAGCTTACGCTATACGCTAGTGCTTGGCTTGGTCACACAAAGGGGAGCCTATAATTTCGAATGGAAAATGGTTTTAATTTGAAGCTTTTTTCATGGCAAAAGTTCACACGATGAGTCGTTATTGCCTGGCGAGAGGCGACCGCTTTTATAAATTTTTATTTTTTTGATCTTGCATAGACTAGGGTTCGAACTGTCGCAGTCCCCTTGAACAAGTCCCAAATGTAAATACATTTTGTTCGTCCAATCTCTTAAAATTTAATTTGAATTTGGTTGCGATGGTTGCCACTCTGCTTGAAAATAGCGATGTAATGAAGCCAACGTTTTTTCCACAGACTCAGGATCAGCCAAATCCCCTATTAAAGGGTTTAAATAACGTTCAGTTTTGAAAAGCGGAGATTAACTTCTTGCCCGCTCCCATATCTATGAAATCTCCATTCAGTAGGTATTAGTACTAACGACTCCAAATGAACTGATAGAGGAACGATCAAGGCAGATTTGAGACTTAAGTAGATCTAACCCAACCGTTTCGCTTGCCTTACTCAATGCCAATTCAAGGAATGTCAGCATAAGTAAGTTAGTGGTGGCAAAAAGTTATGGGAAAGCTCTTTCCGCACTCAGAATTAACTCAGCATAGGTTGGTTTCAATTCCTCCAAAGTCATCTACTGAGCAGTTTCGAGAAATTTCATGGCATTCGAAGACACCCGCCCATACCACGCGTGTGATAAGCTGCGCTGCTGAGTCGTTCAGCGTTTTCCTATAAATTCGATTGCCATATTCAAGTAGGTACTCTACTCGTACACTTTAGAATTCTGATGGCAAAGTGGCTGTCAGAATTAAGCATAAGCGACTGTGTAGAGTTTGGTGAGCTAGTAAGGCGGCTTCCGTTATGGCTGTAATTTCAGAATGTATATAAAACCGTGGGCTGAAGTGCGTTAAGAGTTGTTGCGAGCGAACACCACTGCCAAAGTTGTTGTTCAACGGGGACATTGAGGTATCATCTCTCCTAAACTAAAATCATGTACGGTGGTCGACCGTCGTCAAAAATCACTCTTCTAAACCTAGTAGAATTAAACAAGGGATGCCATACCTGCCTGTGCTTAACTTTTAAATCTTGCAGCTTCCTCAGCCACCGGAGAGAGTTTCCCTGACGATGGTTCGATATTGGCGTTCGAAAATGGAATTGATGATCTGTGTTTAAAAGAAAACGGCTATCTCCCTCGAGATGGCTTTTCCACCACGCGAGGCCTTTGGCGTCCCACGACAGTCGGGTCTACGTAACCAGAACGACTCCAGCTATATATAGCCCATGACTGTCACTCAAGCTCGTTCCCTCAGCAAACAATTTCTGTTCGGTTGCAACTTGCAAGTGCAGGAGGCACCGCTTTCCAACGATGATACAGCCATTTTGGGCTAGTCTGTGACGAGCAGTAAATCAAACAATACTTAGACTTATTCTGTTAGAAACAAAATTACTAAATTTCTTACTACCGGGACAATGCATTGACGAACATTGCAAACTTACAATTCTTGGAATAACTCTAACCAACATACAAAACATAAACAATAAAGAAACAATTCAAGCTAAAACGGTGAAAGACTGGTTTACTGTTAGATACACATGAATACATACCTATATACATATAGCCACAGGTCTATGTATGTATAACACTTCCGCTGTGGGTGAACAAAGGAAATTTGTGAAAATGCTAACCTGCCACTGACAGCTGCGTTGAATGCTTAGCATTTGGTATTTAAAAAAAAAAGCTTTTATTCCTTTTAAACTTCAAGTTGTCAGCACACCTGATGTTGGCACGATACGAACCACAAAAAAACAAAAAAAAAATATGGCTAGTACTGCAAATGTGTGGAGGAAAGTCATCAAACAAAAAGCTTTTCATCCCAGCTGCTCGATTTCCAAAATTTTTTTCTGATGGCTTGCAGATTTTCCGCTCATTTGTGGCATTTATTCCGGCTTTGTGGTGATGTACTTAGGCTCCCTCACAGCTTTAATGCAAATTATACAAATAAATTTTCTTCAAATTTGATGGCGTGAAAAGCTACATATTGCGATTGCTGCCGCTTCTCTTACACTTAAATGCTTTCGTATAAATGTAACCAAGGCGAATTAATATAAGGTGATAGCAGGAGTACAAAAACAAAAATTTACATGTATTTTGTTTTTGCTTTGGCGGCATAAACTGTCAAAATCTGTAAGAGTGTGTGTAGAAACTCAAACAAAATTATGTTAAGATTAAGGTGTAGATTAAGACCAAGATTAAGAAAAAACAGATTAAGATAAGGATTAAGATTTAGGCTAAGATTAAGAACAAGATTAGGATTAAGATTAGAATTAAGATTAGAATTAAGTTGAAGATTAAGGTAAAGATTAAAATTAAGATCTAGTTAGGGTTGAGATGAAGATTAATACTAGGTTCACATATAAGTAGATTATCCTCATTTTCGAGCTTAACACCCTAATCTGTAATTATAACAAGAGATTAGCCATATAAAATTCGTCCCTTGTTAATCTGTAATTATAAAATAATCTCAGATTAAACCGTTAACTTTTCGGTGTCCATCCTAGTTTTATCGATTGTTTTTGCAAAAAAGAGTAGAAATGCCAAATGTAAAAGTAAACAAAAATGTACGCTAGCAAGGAAAAGAGGTTAGTAAAGGTATTTTTAATAAAATGTTAAGTTAAAATATATTTATATTGCTTATTATAGCATAAAAACGTGATCACGGTGGCACAGAGAAGAAACATAACTTTTCCTTGAGATGTGAGAATAACAAGCACAACAAATTTGACGGCTGATAATCTGAGATTTGCCTGTGTAAACGGGGTGATTAAAAAACGAGCTTTGATTGTGATAATATATGATATGTGAACATAGTTTAAGATTGAGGTTGAGGTTAAGACTAAGATGACGTTTAAGATTAAGATTGAGACTGAGATTAAGGTTAAGATTAAGATTAAGATAAAGATAAAGATTAAGATTAGGCTTATGCTTAAGATTAAGATAATTGATCGTTATTTTGCGCAAAGGTGGTCATATTAAATGGCGAGCTAGCTATGTGGGTAACATGAAGAATACGAGGAATCCACACGCATTTTTATACCCGAGCGCCGTTGTGCACAAGGGTATTATAACTTTGTTCACATAACGGTTGTTTGTAACTGGCAAAACGAATCGAGATAGATATAGACAAATGTATACATAAATGATCAGAATGAAAAGAGAAATCGATTAAGCGGTGACTGTCTGTCCGTCCGTCCGTCCGTCCACACGATAACTCGAGTAAAAATTGAGATATCTTAACGAAACTTGGTGTGTGTACTTCTTTCAGGCGTAGGACAGATGGTATTGAAAATGGGCGAAATCGGGCAATAACCACGACTACCTCCCATATAAGGCTAATTTTTAGAAATACGAAAACTGCTATATTTTACTAACTACTGAAGCTTATTTACTAAAAATTTATATTTACAATGATTTTTATAAGAAAAATAAAAATATTATAAATTCTTGGAAAATGGGCGTAGCCACGCCCACTTATGGTTACACGTGTATATCATGTTAACCGCTGCACCAATTTCTTACAAACTTGGCACAGTTGTTGGACTTGGTATAACATACGAAATGGAATGTTTAAAATCGGACAATAACGACGCCCACATCCCATATAACGGTAATTTAGAGAAATACGAAATCTTCGATAAATCAGTAAATATTAAAGCTAATTTATTCAAAATTGATGGATGCAACAATTCTTTACCAGGAAATACGTTTATGATAAAATTTTGGAAAATGGGCGTGGCACCGCCCACTTATGATTACATATATGTATCTCGGTAACCGTTCTACCAATTTTTACTAAACTCGGTGTGGTTATTGCACTTGCCACATAGAAGCAAAACGTGGAAATCGGACTGAAATTACGGCCGCTTTTCATATAACGGTAAATTTCAGAAATGCTTGAAACTTCAATATTTCGAAATTTAAGGACGCTAATTTACTCAAAATTTATACACCCCGGCTTACCATCTAGCGGTAGTTTTCGGAAAGGTAAAAAAAACATATATTTAATACTTGTGCCGGGTATTTAATGTTCGGCTCCGCCCAAACTTAGACTTTCTTACTTGTTCATACTAGAAATTATTACACATTTTCATTTGACCATTCAAATTTGGATTATTTATCCACCGATTTTCATCGTTAGTAGCTTGATTTTTTGGCAACAGAATAGGGTTCAATAAAAATAAAAAAAATTACAAAAAAAAAAATATATTTTTTAAATTTTTTTCCTTGTTAAAGTTTGATTTTCTTTATAAAAATTAAAATATCTTGGGAAAATTACCTGATCTGGAGAAACGGTATACAGATCCCTAATCTAAGACCAAAAACTAAGTTTACGTGTCTTTTTTTCTTTCATTTCAAAACTTGGGATTTTTCCCAATAGCGTTATTATTCATTAAAATCTCCTTTTATTTCGTCTATAACTCCACAAGTTTTCTATACAAATATATGTATGTAAATACCTCTTTCGCTTTTTACTAAACATATGTACAGTAAAATGTGTACGGCCTCTCACGACCAACAGCTTGTTTCTGATACATATATACAATTATATATCACCACCTCTGCTGGCCAAATTTTTTTCTTACACCGTATTTCGTCAATACGATATTTTCCACACTTAAGTAGGGTTTCAACGTATTTGCGTTTAGCCCTTTTCCGAAAATTCACTTTTTTAGCCGTTATAAGCATAGCGCGTGTAATATTTCATGCAAATCCCTTTTTTGTAGTTATTGTTGTATTCCTTCCTTTACTGCTGCCAATTTGTTATATTCTGCTACAAGTTTGGAATTTTTTTGATTTATCTGCAGCACACTTGCAGGCACACAGAACTCGATGAAAACCCCAAAAACATGAGCGCAAATTCAAATAAGCTTTCTTTGGATTTGCGACTACAAGTGAAAAATCGTTTTTGAATTGAATTAACGGCATCCTCCAACTTCTTTGTAAATAAATGTTTTTTTTTCCTTTTTGTGATAACTTAAAAATATTCTTTTCCATTTTGCATCTCTCCGCATTGTAAATTTGACGTTGCCGAAAACGTATATGTGTCATGCCGCCCCCCTTCTTACCAACTTCATTTTCATTTTACATTTTTATTCGCTCTTATTGTCGAGTAGGCGTTGTGCTGTTGGTTTCTTTAACTTCATCACTTTGTTTCCATTTTTTTCTTGTTTTGCTCATGTCGAAGTTATCATTATTATGTTGAGAATATTTTTCCGCCAAACTTTTATGCATCTTCTATGTACTCGTGGTAGGTATGTAGGTAGTAAGTATGTTGCTCATACGCCATTGGCAGACAAAGGATGCCAGAAAAATGGCAGATGGCTTTCGTTCGGGTGCTTTTGCCTTAGCGCCTAAGTTGTGCATTATCTTGGCTTTCAGTCAATGCAGGAGGCGGACATGAGGGTGGTATGTAAGTTGTAGCGGCGGTGGTTAATCTTTGCAGAAAAGACTCTGCGTACGGACAGCTATGATTTATTTCATATTATGAAATTTAAATTCCTGATACGTGAAAGTTTTTGTTAGTCGAAAGTCGAAAGGGCGAACGTGTGTATAATGGGGAAAAGCTGGTTTATTGCAAAGAAACGTAGCACACCTGCTTATAATGTATTGGCAGATGAATATTAAAGCGTATATATCCTATTATATTTTTGCGAATATGTACATTAGACCGTACCGAAAAAAAGTTCGTCGTACACCTCTTAGCGCAAAGCTTTAATTTACTGACATTAGGGTGGTACGTTAGCGACAAGGACTGAGATGTAGTGTGTAAGTGCTAGAAGGCGTACTTGAAGTCAACTAATCTTGGAACAAAAAAGTTGTCTGTATGTCACGCTTTAAGATCCGATTGTAAATTTCGAAGATATCACGAGAAATGTAAGAAAGCGATCTCTAGGTTTGGAATCAAAAAACAAAAAAAATAAATTTAACGATTTTTGGCGTGCTTTGCGTAAGTACTGCTTGACGTCAATGAACTTTTGAATAAAAAAAATTTCTTCAAGGGTGTACGGCGGACTTTTTTGCTTGTAAGGTGGCACGGTCTAATGTACATATGTATGTGAGAAGTTTTCCATATAAAACCAGCTCACAAAGTCTTATAATACTCATTGAACATACATAGTTTCGCCTCACAGTCGTTAGAAGAATTTAAATGAAATTAAAGAAGCGCTTTTAGAAACATGGAAAATCTCCTCTAAGATTAAATCAACTTTTTTGTATGCAGTCTTTTTCTTGTGCAACTAATTACAGATGACTTTTATTACGTAGAGGCTAGAGTGCAAAGTCTAGCATTAATTGGAATTAGTCGGGTACTTTGGCTCAAAGCTGGTTACTCTTTATTTTTGAGGAGCTGCCCTGAAAGCAAATGCGCGAGGCATAGTCAAGCTCATATTCTTAGAAAAAATTTGTTAAGTAAATAATTAAATTATTTTAAAATATCTGAGTCATTCATGTACTCGGGACGGCCAGCTCAAATATATTCGCGAGCTGGAGTTGTTAAGCATAGTTAAATAGATTGGGTTAGGTTAGGCTGAAATAGCCTAAAATCAGATTCGCCACACAGATAAGCTAATACATGTATGTATGTAAAGCCGTTGCGATGCCATATGGAGTTAACAGTTCTTTAGAAAGAATTTTACGGCTTTAGCGTACAGACATAGCGTTGCACTAATCTGGGTGCCTTTGGATATTTTAGCGGATAAATAGACTATATGCCCTGAGTTGCATTAAATTTCAAATAAACTTCACAGAAGGGACTTGTTCAGAGTTAATGTGGATAGTTGCATTTTTTTGTGAGTCTTACTGCCAGTTTCATTATGCCCTTCAAACGCATTTTTTTCTAAACAAATTTGTGTTTAAAGAGTAGACAAATTTTCTACTTGAAGAAATTTTAAGTAATATGTGCAGTGTTACCAGAAATTTTTTTTTTAAATTTTCCTAGTAATGATAAAATCTTCAAAAAACCGTAAAAAGGTTGCTGAAACTGGAAAAAATATTTTTTCTCTAGAAATATCTCTATTGAAGATTTTATAACAAAAAAACTTAAATTTTATTTTATTTGCTATACAAAACCGTAACACATTTTATTTAAAAAAAAAACAACAACAAAAAAACCTACCATATTCATAAAACTCAATAGTAATATCTACCTATCCTGCAAGGTAAATTTATGACAAAAACGAAAAGTTTGTTGTCACCTACCAGTGCCAACTACCAAAAACCACGGTGTATACAGTGCGCGTAGTTCAACGTTTAATTTTTTCTTATCCATATTTGACAATAGAATTCTAGCTGGCGTACTTTCGCATTTGCAGCAGTAAATTGATGAAAAAACGAAAAAATTTTGTTGCCAACTTTAAAAAAATAAAAATTCAAGTGCCGCCAGATATCTTCACTGTGAAGATTTTTTGTATGGAGTTATTTTTAGTTGTAATTATCTTCTTGTGAAGATTTTTCTGATTATTTATGAAAAATATCTTCGCTTTGAAGATAAATCTCCACTTCTGGCAACACTGAATATGGGTCACAATTTCTAAACAGGGTCACCATACTTAGCTTTTTTTTCAAAACTATTAAAAATACAAAAAAAGTGTAGGCTTGCTCTATGCGTATACACTTATACTTATACAATCTACATATAAACTATTTTCACAGAAAATTTGTAATTTATTGAAATTCTAAATTTGTAATATGTCTTTCTCCCTTTCTCTTTTCAGCATGCCGCTGCAAATTTTTCCCACTGCCACAACAAACGAACTTCTAATTATAGATACGCAAATAAAATCGAAATTCTCAATATCGAATACTTAATCCAAACTGAGCTGACATTTTGTCAGAAAAAGTTTGTGCAAATTTGTAATCGAGAAATGCTTAATAATTTCCACTTTTTTCTGACTGCCTACAAAATTCGAAAAACATGCTATTCAAAGTGTAGTATCAATGAAATTTTATAAACTGTATTCTAATCTAATATGTAAATTATTTTTTTCATTTTCTTTCAGTGTGTATGTGCAATTTTAGCTAATAAGTTTTAATTGGTGTAAATTAAAAAAAAAATACATGTAAAATTTTATAAAAAAAGTAGCAGCTTCGTGAAACTAAGAAGAAATAAGTGCATCAATGTCTGTTTAAAATCAAACCCATCCAAATAAAGCATTTAAACGCGTATCGTCGACGAAAATCGTAAGCGCGTCAGTTTTGCGTCGGTTAGCGTAACTTCGTTGAATTCACGTGCGTACCCTAACATCGTGCAAATTCGATTTAAATTCACTTACTTTTTTAATTTGTACGCGTGTGCTTCTGTAAATCGTCCTCTCACTATTTCGGGAATTGTGTTTGAAAAATTCGCAAAAATTGCGTAGCGGGTCTCGGGCGCGTGCGCATAATATCACCTCGCGGACGTACCGCACGTGGCCGCAATGCATCCGCCTACGGGCAAGCGATGCCGGCAAATCAGCAACACTAACAACAATAACAATAACATCGCTACAACCAGAGTAACAACAACCACAATGATGAAACGTAGAATTAACGCAACAGGCATGGCGATAAGCGCGAAAAACAACAACAGCAACAACAATAACACCACATTAGCTGCAACAACATCAACGACGACGTTACCAACAAGGAAAACGTTTGGCAAACGTTGTCGTCAGCTAAGTGTGTTGGTGTGTTTTGTCGCCATTATCGCCTTAAATAATTTCGGTTGTCTGCTGACATCGACAACGGCTGCCATGCAACGTGAGAATATGCGCGTGCTGCCACTGCCCGAAGGTAAGTGAAAAGATAAAAAAAAAAATATATCTTTGATTCTTTGGGTCAACAAACGATATCATAACACCACCAACATTCACTTAACTACTACTTTCCAATTTTTTACCGCAGAATTTTGTTTCGATAATTTTTAATCAATTAATCGCCTTTTTCTTTACATACCGATTTTTTTTGTTTTCTGTTGACATCGCCCGTTCCAGCAAAGCATCTGAACTTGAATCGATGTGTTTTTCATTATTTGCTTCTTCTTGAAGTATTGGGGGTCTATAATTTCTAGAACCATTTATAACATTCTCTTGTTTTTTCAATCGTTATATTTTTCAAAACTTGATTGATCAATCAGCTATGTGTTTCTTTTTGAATAAGTTTTAAAACATTTTTTTTCTTTCGACGACTGTATATCGTTTCATCGACATTTTTCTTGCCGAATTGGTTTTTTCTTTGATGGCATCGTTTATTCCAGCGGAAAATTTAAATCTGTATCGATGTATTTACATTATTTGCTTCGTCTTTAGCTAATGTTCTTAAAATCATGAAAAGTCATTAATCCTAAACAATTTTTAAAGGGCGTTTCCACGCCGGCAAACTTTCGCAATCTCAACGCTCAATTCCAAATTGAAATTGTAGGTGTTTAAACGACCATCTCAATTTCAATCTCAATTTCGATGACAGTTTGTTTATTTGGTTGTTGCTTTTTTGCTCAGTTTGTTTGTTCTGTTTTCATTTACTTATTATTGATGAGCGGTTCTTCTTTTTGCCCATTTATAATTCACAATAAGCAATTTTTAGAGTTGTATTCGCAAAGTTTAGGCAATTTCGTCTCAATTTCGCTGAAATTCAGTATCTTGTATGGCCGAATTGAGAATCGTATCGGAATTTCAGCTGAAACTGAGAACAATGTCGAAATCGCCGAAAAACCAAATTTATATCAACAATTATCGATTTTTCGTTTGTTTTCGATTATTTGTGGAAGGAAGCCTTCCTATATATTCGAAGTTTGATAATGCTGAAATTTATCAATTAACTTACCCTTTTCGGTTAAGTAAACGCAGTTGTGTTTAAAAACGAATCGCTCGTGCTTAAAGGGATATGCATTTTTTATGCAATTCTCAAATATCTCTTTGCTAAACTCATTGAACTAATAGTCGCTGACATTCCCAACCATGGTTGACGCATCGCTCACACTCTATTCCCAGAGTGGTGGCACCTCTATAGCTGTAATTGTGAAGCGCTTAGTTGAGCTGATGTGTGCCTTTAAACTACTACATAGGCTCATTCAGCTGCATACATACTCACGTTATATAAGGTAATCGCTACGGCCTCTAACTCCGAACCTAGTCACTCGCTCTTCCTCAGCTAAACACGTGGAAAATCCAATTCGAGTTGAAGGCAAAGAGATAACTGAATGTTTTCAGACAGTATCGGAGAGCGTTTAGTAAGACTTGAGATCTAGGGCTAGCGTAGCAACATAGTCAAACATATGGCTTCAAAATAACTGTACATTTCCCGTGAAAAATAATATGTTGACTGTTTTATTTTGGCACTTTGTCGCGACAATCGAAGCAATGGTTATGAAGAGTAATTTAGAAAATTGTCAGGACAAAATATGAATAAGAAATATGGCCTCAAATGACTAGCTTATACCTAGTGTTGCCCTTAAAATAACGTACGACGGCAGATTGTCTATGGAAGAACAATGAAGGGATCTCGCCACTTTCTTGAGCGATCGCTTAAATTTTTTTTCTACTGACGTCTCTAACGGCTCTGAAATAGTTCTGCAGCCCGTTGGCGTCTGGTGCCTAAGCCTAGGTGGTTCCTTGCTTCAAAAATAATGAGAATTGTTTTTTTTTTTTCGTACCGGTGGCGAACACCAAATCTGAGGCAGCAGTGACAGCCAAGCAGCATCAAAAGCCCGGAAAATCATTGCTAAGTTTTGAAAAGGAATTTAAGTTGAGGCTGAGGTGAGTACCGGGAAAATCTGGACCTCAAGACAACGAATGGGCTGACAAATTGTGTTGAGCGATCTTATAAGCAAAACTCATAAACAAGTGTTTTCTAAAAACAGTATACCTGACAGTATAGAAATTGCTTCTTAAACAAATAAGGTGCAGAATTAGGTTTGATTACCAGGAAAAATCCATAGCAAAGTCTAATGGTTTTAATAGACATCATCGACAACCCACTATGCTCATAATGCCTAAATGATGATGAAGATTCAAAATGTTTTACATACGCCTTTAAGCTCTTCCTTTTGAAATATTTAGTGCTGAAATCCATAAAAAGAAGAAATTACTCTTCCCCTTTATCTTTTCTTTAGGACTAAGCGATAAAGGCTACTTTGCCTGATAAATAAGATAGGGTGGAGAGCAATCCTACGGTTTCGAGTAGTTTTAGTTATACGTACTTTTGTATTATTATTCAAAACAAATTTAGTCTCCAAAATTTTTAAATTAAATCTTAAATTCTTCCTAATTTATGTGACCTCCTACATTTGCATATTTATCTACACACACATGTCCCCCGTTTATCACACGTCTGTGTCACATGAAATAATTTTTAAATTGTCAGCAATGAAATATTGTCAACAGCGACAACTGAAACAATTTGCACTGTCAAGTCTCTAAGTGCTTTTGGCTTACAATATAAACGCATGCTTACCCGGCTTACCAAAAGCGGGCCAACATTCACGTAAATATTACAAACTTCTGGTGAAGGCACCTGCCCGGTGAGAAATTGTGCCATTTCCTAAAGGATTTTACTTTCTTTAACTTATTTCCAGTGCTCCTGAAGGCTAAGAGTTGGGTGGATATAGTTCAGGCGAAAGCTAAACCGTTAGTAAATATTTATTACTTTTGTGAATGAGTAATATATTTTGGGCCCAGATATCGATATAAGTTATTAACTTTTCAAGCCACCATCAACTATGCGTGAGTGTTTGTCGCTTGAAGCACTGATACAGCCATATTAAACTATTATAGTGGTCAAATCTTAGAAAACCAGATCCACGAGATATAAGCAAACATAAAAATACAAAAAAAAAAAAAATATTTAAAGAGTCTGATTTTCCAACTTTTGTCAACTTAAATTTGGGATTCGGACCACTGTGGGACGGCAAAAGAAAAAGACCAAGTTGAAGGAAACGATGAAGTCAAAGAAAAATATAAAAGTATAGATGAATATAGATGGGGATGAAGATGAGATGTAGATGGGGATGAAGATGAAACGTGTTCTCCTATTTTTACTTTCATTACTTTTGCATATAGATACATCAGGCATGGGCAGCGCAGGCAGAACTCCGTAACGTAAAAAAACGAGAACACGTTTCACCCAAATCATCATCACTTGCTTATGAAGTTCTGCCTATGTATGCCTATATACGCAATTTGTTGTCTAGCATTCATTTCTGCGAATTAAAATAAGTCCATTTATCCCATATCTCCTTTTCAACAAATAATAATAACTTCTGCACCAATTGCGCTTAATGCGAAAATCTCTGCCAATCTATGGAAGTTACTAGTTCAAGTTGGAGATATGGATTTTCTTCCAATGGATTTTCCAACGTAGCCACCATACAGATGTACATACATATGTATGTATGTATATATCTTTTTTCTTTTGTTTGTATGCATCTACAGCAGCGGCACGTGAGCTAGAATGTTGTCATTCACCAACCTGCTAACAATCACGTGCGAGTAAATTTGTACTACAGCAAGTATTTATGTATGTAGTACTAACAAGTGTACGAAGCATGTTTGCAGGGGCATGCAAAATCTATGTTGTAGGTATGTTTATTGTATGGGTGTATATAGCCAAGGGTTTGGGCGTAAGTGCATGAATTTGTCGTTTTGTTTTTCGCACACCACGCGTCATGACACTTGACAGCACAACGCACCTAAATGCAATAATACAAACATTTAAGTAAAGATGGGTATATGCATACCTAAGTACATACATACATACATATATATATGCCACTACATACCCGGCAGTGAAAAATTATCAATTGATAAAAATAGCTAATTGTAGTGATACCTCACTTTTAATGCGCTATGACAAAACCAACTTAAGGTGAGCTATAAATTCATGCAGGACTTAGCAGACGTAATCGGTAGTTTGTTTTCTTTAAAGAAGTTTCCATTCAAATACCCTCGTTCAAAAATGACTTTGAATACACTTTGTTTGTGCACTTCACAGATAATTTTTCGAATTCAGGACAAATAAAATCAAGATCGCAATTTTATATGTATTATCATTTGTATGTTATGTCTTAATGTTAAATAAAGTAATTAAATAAATACGTAAAAATCACGTAAATATTTCATGTCGAAAAGTAGTTAGTTACAAGTTGGTTGGCACCTACTGCAGGAATACCCAAGTCTGACTTTTCTTGGCCATCGCCCCACAAAAGTGGTTAGCTTTTTTCTGAAAAAAATTTAAACAGATTAAAGTTAGTTTTAAAGTAACTTCACTGCCTGCAGGGTATCCATGTTTGTTTGTATGTGCATGTATTTTCATGCTGTTGTCATTGTGTTGGTTTTAATGCTCTTCCAACTGCGTATTATTGCTATGGAGCAACAGTCGCTAAAGCTTTCCGTCCTCTTATCTACATACATGCATACATACATACATACATACACACATGTGTACATGCACATTATTGCCTTTGTTTGATATTGTTGTTGTTATTGTATCTACTTATTGCCAGCGCAATGCAGTGTCACCCTCTCAAGTGCAAATTTGCTTGCATGCGTATGTATGTGTCTGCTAGAGTGTACGTATGTATGTATGTATGTATGCGTGACTTTCACTTGGGTGTTCATTAAATTTGAATATTTGAGTTGCGTGCGAAATGGAGCGTGTGCGCTTCTCGACGCTGTAATGCTTTCGATTTCCTCCACAATCTATCTCAGCGCCCATTCCCCTGCTGCGACTTAGTCTCGCACGTGTTGGAAAATTTTCGCATACTTTGGTCGGAGTGTATACGGAGAAGTGATCGTGTAACACTGTTGTTTTATGAGGTGCAAATTTGATGATTGTACATATTGCATTTACCTATATATTTACATAAGTTGGCAGCGAGAGGCAGCACATATGTATAAAGGGACATACATATATCCCACGTACAGCATAGCCTACAAGGCACTTCGATACTCCCTTCCCTGCCTTTAGTGCTTATTTATCTGACGGTGTTGCAGCAACTTTAATGACAACAACTCAACATTGCACTTCGAATGTTGACACCCGCACGCATAGTATTAAGGCAAAACTTGTGCGCCGGAATAGCTTACTCACATACATACATATGCCTGTATATATGTACATAGACTCACAAGCATATATACTGCATATGCCTACGTCCCAATTTGCCAAACGACTTAGTTACGACGTCGTTTCCGACTCATTTTGGTAAACAATTTGCTCGCCAGCCGCAACAACGACTCGCTCGCGAACTGTGCTTTTCATTCGCAAAAAAAGATTTACAAGCAAACTGCAAAACTATGTTCAAAATCTTTAACAAAAACCATCCAATTTCAAATTGTTTGCAATATCAAAAAAAAAAAAAAAACTTGCAGAATCTTGTTTTTTGAGAAATTTTCTTTATTTTTAACCGACTTCACAAAAAGGAGAAGGTTATCACTTCGTCGGAATATTTTTTATTCATTTATTTTATTATTTTTTAACTTTGGTCCACGTTAACCGATTTCTATAATTCTTTTTTAAAAGGAAAAGTGTTACCTCACTGGTCGTTCCATATTAATTTGGTTTAAATCAGATCATCGGATTATGAAGAAATTAACGATCATCTTAAATTTTTATATGAGAATTGAAGTCGGTTTTTTTTTGCTTAAAAATTACTTATTTGTACATAAATTTCTTTACGAATTCGAGTCAACCACTTCATATAATTTTCTTTGAAGAAGTAAAGAAATCGTTACAGAAATCAGAGACTCCTAAAGATTCGTTAAGATTTCGGGAACTTTGGTTTGCAGGGAGAGCAAAAATTTTGTATAGAAAAAAACGACTTCTATTCGATGAGGAAAAACGACGTCGGTACGACGTTGTCGTTTATATAGAAAAAACCGACTTCGGTTCGGACGTCGTTTCAAGTTAACCCAAACGACTTCACCAAACCGTCCTCGCTCTGTGGCAAATTGGGATATTGTCTTGTACGTGTAAGTGTTTGCAAATCGAAAATTTGCAAATGTGAAAATTCAAGTAGCTTGCAGCAACTAAACTGCATTATTGACGTTGAAAATTTGCCTTATTCAGTTATGTACGCAAGTGTTCAGTGCAATTTGTTGTTTCTGCATCAAATCACAATTCACACTCAGCAATGTTGCCACGAAAATAGGTCGATTTGCCATTTTGTTGCTACAATGAAATTTATGCCATTCGGTTGCATTGAGAGATGCTAAACCGACAGCTTTGCTGTGGAAAGTTACACAAAATCCCATAATTTATTTTGCCATTAAGATTTGTTTTTGTGGTAATGGATTTGGTTACAAGTAATTTTTGATGGCTAATACATTGGTTAGTAAATGGTACAGAATTCTTGAAATCGAGCGGAAAACTCTGTTTGTCTCCAGGAGACTTCCAGTAATAATACCCAATTGTTTACTTATTTAACCTTTTTTTAATATTAACAATTTTTTATAGGCCCCCCAAAAACTAAAAAAAAAAAGCAAAATTAAACCAAATTCGCTTTTCGCGTGTTTCATCTTTTGCTCCATTGAATAAGGTTTCATTGCGGTTTTACCATATACACATCTACATTCAAGGTATCTGCCTCTTGTGGTTGTGTGCGAACTTATATTTTTCCATGATTCAATAATACAAGGTTAGATAATTATTGACAGCTGCGGTT
>NW_016167127.1:0-22267 GCF_001687245.7 Rhagoletis zephyria | reverse complement strand
GCACGGCCGACGTCTCAGGGGGGTCGAAGCAAGCTTCATCGGCTAGGTCGGGCAATAATGGCGGCAATCAGCCAGTAGATCGGGAAGTACCTGCGCGAAATCGCTTGGGGTATCTGGGTGTGTAGTGCGTGGCGGAACCGCCAGCATAAGCAGGGCCCTCTAGCTGCGGGTCTTGCCAACTTCCAGGCCCTGCGATGGGGCTCAACGAAGCGGCAAAGTCCTTTAGAGGGGAAACCTATGTTAAGCGAAATCCCTAATCTAGCTGGCTATGTAGAACTTGGGGTTATGGATCGCAGCAGGAGGACGCAGCTATCACCCAAGAAGAGCTGAAACGTGTGGCGGCTGTCATCTCACATCTCAGCTGTGTTTCTGATGGTGGTCAAAGGAAAACCTAGTCCACTACCCAGGTGTGCATGCGTCTTCAGTCTCGAGGAGCTGTTCGGTGGAATCGACATCGAGGAGAGAGTCGAAACTAGCGATCAGGTAAAGAATTCTTCAGAGTAATATCCAATACTCAAAAGCGGCATCCGTCAATCTTTTGTTCCACCTTGAGCAAAATGCAGCTGACGTGGTCCCGATCCATGAGCCGTGGCTGAGCAGTAACAGTATCTTTGGACTCAGAGCAAGAAGCTATAAATTGTTAGCGGCGAACAATTTAGGTAGAACTAGAGCCTGAATGCTCATCAGAGGTGAACTAAAGGCTGACGACCAGGCTGGAGGTGGAGGCTGCAGGGCTCTGGCTAATATCCGTCTATAAGCCGAACGAAGCCAAGCGAAGCTAGTGTTATCGTATGGTTCTAGTTATGCGAATTCGCATCATTCAATTTGAGAAAGCTTGGAAAACCACACGCGAGGTGAATTTTTTTTGAATTTATCTTAAATGGGGATCTACTTATTTGTAACAGGGAAGAATTCCCCTACGTTTACAACTGCCGATAAGGAAAAGATCCTTGAGTTTACACTGCCTTCATCTGAGACAGCAACCTTAAACTCGGATTGAAAGGTTCTGAGTGAGCACTCCTTTTCCGTCACAGGTACATTGAATTCTTTCTTTCAAGTGGTACTAACTAGGATCTGTACAGCAGGAATCTTCGCCGAGCGGTCCCTAACACAGTGCAACATTTTTCAGGTCATCGTTTCGGGCATAGGTTTTGGCGATTGTTGCTTAAAGTACTTACAAAAACTAGACTTTCTGCATAATTGCTTTTGCCAGTTTAGCTGCCGTTCGGATTTTATGACCTCATACATTTGTTGGCTCAAAGTCGATTTTGAGCACTTTTTCGATATTTTCACACGGCTTTAACTCGGTTAACCGTAAAGAATATTTTTTTGGTGTATTCAGCAAAGTTGTAGATATTGAATGAGAGAAAAAAATGCGAAAATCTACTTATCCAGGAAAAGTACATCTAGTGCCTCAAAATCGCAAAAATGCCAATTTTTTACCATTTTTCACCATTTTTGGCTACACATCCACAAATTTGTTGTTTTCTTTTATTTTTGACTTTATTTCTAATCAAACCAATGTTTTACAACTCATTGTTTAGATATTAAGACAAAAGAAATATGATTTGGGTCTTTCACCTAAATTACTGGCTTCGAAAAACANATGCGAAAATCTACTTATCCGGGAAAAGTACATCTAGTGCCTCAAAATCGCAAAAAATGCCAATTTTTTACCATTTTTCACCATTTTTGGCTACACATCCACNTGCGAAAATCTACTTATCCAGGAAAAGTACATCTAGTGCCTCAAAATCGCAAAAATGCCAATTTTTTACCATTTTTCACCATTTTTGGCTACACATCCACAAATTTGTTGTTTTCTTTTATTTTTGACTTTATTTCTAATCAAACCAATGTTTTACAACTCATTGTTTAGATATTAAGACAAAAGAAATATGATTTGGGTCTTTCACCTAAATTACTGGCTTCGAAAAACAAAACTGTACTCCTTTTTTATGTATCCAACCCACAAGAGTATTATAATAAGTTTCGCACACCGTGTTCGGCATAAAATCTGCATCACTTAAATCAGGTTCATCGAAATAATGATGATATGCTGCTTTGAAATCCTCACTGAAACTGTTTATTCGTTCTTGTTTGTCTATTTTTGGCACTATATGACCGGAAACGTAACAAAAATTATCTATTTTTGGGCACTTGTTATTTTTCATATTGAAATATTCAATATTTTTCTTCTTTTAAAATGTTATTCACTCTAAATTGTTAAAAAAATGGGAATTTTTGCGATTTTGAGTCACTAGATGCACTTTTTCCGGGTAAGTAGGTTTTGCATTTTTTCTCTCATTCAATATCTACAACTTTGCTGAATACACCAAAACAATATTCCTTACGGTTAACCGAGATATAGAAGTGTGAAAATATCGAAAAAGTGCTCAAAATCGACTTTGAGCCAACAAATGTAAGAGGTCATAAAATCCGAACGGCAGCTAAACTGGCAAAAGCAATGATGCAGAAAGTCTAGTTTTGGTACGTACTTTAAGCAACAATCGCGAAAACCTATGCCCGAGAGTATGTGTTGCACTGTGTAATGCACCAGAAGTAAACTCCTTCTTTTTCGGAGAATCCGATGGATGAGCTCGTGGAAGCTCAGGTTGGTAGTAACCGCACTGCACACAACTGTTAGTTGGATAGAAGCAGCCTTCACTCTCAAAGATTTTGCGGTAGGAGCTTTCCTCGATATGGGTTTAATAATGTCCTGCCGGAGGCAATAGTTAAGCCGCTGGATAAGCTTGCGGTTGATGTCAGTATCATTCGGCAGCGCTTGCCTGTACCGCAGGATGAATACGGAAAACGCGCAGGGACGTGTCGTCTCACCCTTACTATGGGTCGTAGTGGTGAACGATCTACTAAAGGAACTGAACAAATACTGCTGTTGGGCAATTGGCTACGTAGACGATGTTGTACTATGGTTAAAGGTAAATACCTGGATACGCCTTATTAACTGACCCAACGATATTTTAACATGGTTAGAAACTGGCCGGTCAAAAGTGACATCGACTTCAATCCCAGTAAAACTGAACTGGTCTTGTTCACTATAAAATATAAAAATCCCTGATGCACTTTTTCCACAGTTGGAGGTCGGCGCTTACAACTACCCGACAAGATCAAGTGCTTGGGTTATATCCTTTACAGGAAGTTGTCCTGAAGGCCAAATATTTAGGAGAGGCCTAGGAAGGCATTAGTGGGGGCTATTGGAAGGAGATTGAGTAGTTCTTCTATATTACTTATATCTTCCATACAACTGATTGTTCAGTTATAAGGTTTTGTTTTTAAACTTATTTATGTAGATAGCTAGAACACTAAAATTTGGTGAGCTATTTACCTATCGATCGCGAAATTGATATCTATAGCGTAAATCTTCCATACCACTGATTGTTCGGAAATGAATTTGTGTGATATAACTCCTCATTTAAATGGCGAATGATATGTAGTTGTGTATACTGTTTGCTCCCAAAACTGATGAAATATGTGATAAACGGCTAAAGTTAAATTTTCTTCTATTTCTGAGTGAAATGACAGCACCCTCCTTACTCGTTTTCGTCTAATTTTACCTAGTTCAATCAAAGGATGACTATAATTGTAAGTACGGGTATGTATGTAAATACACATATCGATAAAAAATATGTATTTTCAATAAACGTCCCACAAATTGTTATTGTTAAATGTAACCGCATAAGTAGTTGCGGTGTCAAGAAACTATTTTAACTTTTTTTACTCTTAAGCCAAATAAATGCGACGGTGAGACGGGGAACTGTTCTTGAAAGTAGCAGCTCACTGCACAAATAGTAAGGCCTCCATTTTCTTATAAACCTAGGTTCCACTGTTGCTGATGCTTGTGCTGCTGCTAAAATACACACATACATACATATGTATGTACTTACATAGCTTATTGCCAACAAGCCAAATTCACTAAAAATCGTAAGCCATTGCGTGCTAACATATCGTAAATCAGAAAACCATTTGGGGCTTAGCCAATTGAACCACTTTAAGTAATAAATTGAAAAGTTGCCGATTTGGCCCTTAAGTGAGACCACAACCGAAAAACGCCAATTCGTCCAATACTCACACACACACACCTACCTACATACATACCAACAAGCAATCGCACACACAGGGAATAGCAGCAGCAGCAACAACAACAAACACTCTACACTAACTAACGAGGCGGCCGTGCCTGCCTGCCAGCTCAGTGAGGCCAGCAGTCAGCTAGGCGACACGATGCTGGCGCCCATTGGAGGAGTCATCGAATGTGAGCGAGCAAGCCAAGTGAACTGACCAAGCGCCAATAATGTTGGCCACAATGGCTAGGACTTATGCCATACTACATAGCTATACTTACTACATGCAACAATAACAAACAACTAAATAGTGCTACGTTTTATGCTATTGCAGATTTTTCGTTTAATACAACACTTTATGTGTTGCATGCACTCGCGTGTATGTACACCCTGTGGGGAAAATCTCTAGTTCTGAACTGGTGCGCTTCTAGTACATTTAGACCCAGTACTGGTTCGTGATAAATCTCTTTTGCACGCAAGCAACTGGCGAATTTAACATGACGATGTCCTAGGAAGTGTCAATTGCCCCCCGCTGCATCCCTTTTTCGATAGTTCTGAACTAGTCCTAAATTCTATAGTTCCGAACCAGTTCTAAAATCGACAGACGAAAGAAAAAAGTATCATGATTTTTCAATCTTTTTGGTTCTTCCGTGTGTGCGATTTTAAGTTATTTTGGAAGAAATGTATTTTCAATTTGAAATTAAATTTGTTTGAATGATTGTAAGAAATGTACGTTTACATACCCTTTAGCTGTAGCTGAGTTTGCAGAGGTGCCCGCTGTTATTTCTTAGATTCCAGACTGTCCCAAGATGTTGAAATGTTAACACAAATTTTAGTTTTGTATTACCAAGCTATGAAAAAGCATCTGCGAAGCACAGAATAGAAGCGTATTTGAACGAAAAAGCCGCCGAACACATATCTATGTAAAGTAAACAAGCCCCCCGCTGCATCCCTTATTCGATAGTTCAGAACTAGTTCTAAATTCGACAAATAAGATCTAGTTCGTTCTGCATCCCTTTTTCTATAGTTCCGAACCATTTCTAAATTCGTCACTTTAGATATAGATTTCTAGTGAAAAAAAAACTGAAAAAATTAGTTTTTAAAAAGTACCACTTTTCGCCGATTTTTGACTGGTGGAGATCTAGTTCCTATCAGACTAGTTCCTTTTTGGCGATAAAGACCTAGTACGGAACTAGAAATTTGATTCGCTAGTCCGCGGTTTCCCTACAGGGCATATATAGGTACATTCATATGTATGAGCGTTCATGTGTTTATGTATCGGTAGTAAATTTTATTGTTGTTGCATATTTCGTTTGTGGCATTTTCGTTGCAAGCATTTTTGGTTGTTGTTATTACCACACTATACATTACTTACATACAAGTTATTATTGCTGTACCTTCAGCAATGTAATATGATTATTGTTGTTGTTGTTGTTGCTGTTGTGCTTCTTTGCCTTTTTGGCTGTCATTCGTTCGCTCGTTAAGTCGTACATTTCGCCAAGCATTCCGCTCTCCTCTGCTGCTGCTGCTGCTATCCAATCCAGCTCCCGCTTGTTTTGCTGTTGCCGTTTGTTGCACAAAAAGTCGTTTGGCAAATCGTTTTATAAATGGCAACAAAATTATTAAAAAGATATGGTGGCAGTAATGGCGCATTCCCCCCGCTGGTCTCGGATATATTTTTATTTAATATTTTTCAATTTTCCCCCCCTTTCGTTGAGGCTTATTGATGGCATTGGTTGGCAACAGTTTTGGATGGCACATACAAGTACATACTTAAATACTTAAGTGGCACATTGTTGTTGTAGGTAAAGCTGAAACTATTTGTAAATTTTTGCACTTTGCAACTTTTTATTGTTATAAACTTAGCGCCATATACACCTGTATAATGGGGAGCGCAGAGGAACCCAAACATTAAATATCAAAATTTAACCATAGAGTACTAATCATACTTTATTTTTTTTATGTATTTCCTTTTAGTCAATACACACATAATGACTGAAAACTAAATAATGGGTTGAAATAATACGAGATGACATAAGTTAATATTTAAAACATTTTTGTGAGCGAAAAATCAAAGTACAAGGAACTTGAGAGCTTGTTCAGTTCAGACAACATCCTTTTCAATGGTGCATTACGGCAATCGTGGGGACATTAATTCTGCTAAGAAGATACGAATTGGAGTATGGTGCCGTGCGCAGAAGTGCTCTTCTATGAGCGCTGCCCCCGACACGATATAAAAATCGTGATTGGTGATTTAAATGCCAAGGTGGAAAAGAAAGGAACCTTTGGCCCCTCGGAAAATTCAGCTCCAGCGACGAATCGTTCAATAAAGGACTGCAAGGAATGCAAGGAAAGCTTAACGTCTAAAAGGTGCAATCACAACAGATAGCCAATGCACTCGCTACTCGAATTTCACACCTGCTGCCAGAGAGCACTCTTCAACAAGCAGACATATGCATGCAGTTGAACCACTTATCCCGCTCATTAAGTGCCACCGCCCAAGAAGTAGTCGGATTTCAGAAAGGCCGAAAGAACAACTGGTACGATGAGCAGTTTCAAGAGGCTGCAGGGAAAAAAATGACGCCTTAGGGGACACGCTGCGATCGGGCGCAACGCCAGCCATATGTAACCGTTATTAGGAGGTGAAGAGGAGAGCGAGACGTATTTGCCGCAATAAGAAAAGAGAGGCCGAAATACGTGAGTGCGAAGGGCTTGAAATGCTGCCCGACACGAAAAACGCCCGAAAATTTTATCGGAGGCGACTTACGGAAGATTTCAACACCACGGCGAAAACCTGTAGAAACAACAATGACAATCTAGAGACCGAAGCGCAGAACGTGCTCAAATTATATAGAGAACACTTTTCCGACGCACGGAATGGGAGAAGCACTGAAAACTGCTGGGAAAACGAATCCTAGCCCGCTGTCGATTATAACGCAGTGAATGTTTCATCACCTGAATATGACGAAGCACGAATAGGAATAGCGTGTTTGAAAAACAGCAAAGCTGCTCGAGCTGATAGCCTTCTAGCCGAGCTATTCAAGTACAGCGGCGATGAGCTGATAACGTGCATGCATCAGCTCTTATGGAGAATATGATCAGATGAACGCATGTCCGACGACTGGAATTTATGTGTGCTCTGCCCAATCCACAAGAAATGCGATCCCGCCATACGCGCCAGCTACCGCGGGATCAGTGTATTGTGTGAAAGACTGAAATTCACGTCAACGAACTGATTAGACCTCCACCATATATCAGGTTTTCGCAATACGCCAAATCTTGGAAAAGACCCGCTAGAATAAAATCGACACACACCATATATTTGTCGATTTCAAACGTGCTTTCGACTGCACGAAAAGTAGTAGGCTTTATGCTAGTACTAATACTAATACGGCGGTGTAAACTGACTTTGAGCAATACCACCAGCCCCGTCTAAATTGGGAAGGGCCTCTTCGAGCTGTTTGATACCAAACGAGGTTTCAGCCAAAGTGACTGCCTTTCCTGTTATTTCTTTAACCTGATGTTGGAGAAGATAATAAGAGCTCCAGAACTGAATCACTCAGGTACAATACTTTGCAAGAGCGTACAATTTCTGGCGTATGCCGACGTCATAACTATAATCGGTAAAAACAAGGACTACGTCTTATCTGCCTTCTCGGTATTAGATAGAGAAGCAAAGCGGATGGATGTAGAGGTGAACGAGGTCAGAATGAAGCATCTCCTATCATCACATAAACAGTCAGAGCATACGTAAAGTCCTCTCTCGTCTTACAAAAATCATGAAACTTACTCATCATGCCTTTGCTGCTGCATGGCGCGAAGGCATGGACAATAAAAACATCTGATGAGTTGGAGTTTTCGAAAGAAAGATTCTGCGTAAGATTTACGTGAGATGGCGAATACATCAGACGATTTATCGAGGAGCTGTACAACGATATAGATTAAAATTCAGCGGCTTCGCAGGCTAGGTCACCTCGTTCGAATGGACAGAAACGTCCCTGCTCTGAAAGTCTTCGCCGCGATGCTGGTAACAGATAAAGAAGGCCTGCTCTGCGTTGCAAAAACCAGTTGGAGAAGGACTTGGCTTCACTTGGCATTTCAAATTGGCACAGAGAAGAAACAACTAGACTCATCAAAAATCGCTTATGCGGTTACCAGCGCCAGAAACAATATATGGCATAAAAAAAATTCTTCTAAGATTTGTTTTTAATTTTCCTGCGTGTTGCATACGCTTTAGAAATTTTGTTTTTACGTTTTTTCGTTGCAATAAGAACTGTATTTTTTTTTTTTAAATAGTGGAAAAGATTTTATCAAAAATTTTAACATTGTGAAAAAATCTCTGGCCAATCCTTTTCTCCGTGAGTGTAGTCCCCTTTTATCTCTGTGATTTTAAGCTTTAATTTTTAAATTTGTTTTGTTAAGGTTTAAAATATTGAAGTTAATTTACATTTAAAACCTGTTTGTTTCTTAATTGAAAAAATTTGGAAATTTTGATTTTATCACTACAGAAAAAAAATCTTCTTTGTACTCTCAAAAGCGTTCTAATACACTATTTGGTACAGAGAAACATATGTGAGTGGCAACGCTGATTGGGAATACTAAATTTAGAATAATTCTTACGCAATTCAGATTATATGAGGTACTTATTAAATTTAATTTTCCGAAATCAAATACGAAAAACACCATAAACGATATCAGTGCCTTAATGGAGTCAAATAATAGAACAAAGTGAAATAAATAGCGCAAACTATGCAAGAAAGAGTAAGTTTACAGTAAAATACCGCATAAGAAAAATGCTACCAATGGACAAACATAAGGATATAGCCAAACAATACAACAGAGTTTTCAGTGTGCAGTAGAGGCAAAGAGAGAGAGCTTATTGAGGCAACACAGGAAATGTTGCAAATGTCAGTTTGGCGAACATAAAACGCGACATGGTATTGATAAAATCTAAACCATAAACTCGACTGCACTCAAATGAACTGCATTGAACTGAATCAACATTCAACAAGAAAGCAACCAACAACAAAGCCACAAAGGTGTAACGAACAAAAAAGGGGTAATATCATTAACAATAGCAACAACAATGGGCAGCAAGTTTATCAAAGCTCAACAAAAGTGGCGGGAGCAGCAGCGCACAGTGGTTCAAACTGGCATTTGCTGCTCCTAATTTGATGGAGCTCTCATGATTCAACAATTTTGGTTATTATTATTTTTTTGATGAAAGCTTATACAATTTACAAGAGACCCGTTGAGTCTGATTTTCGAATTTTCACTTCCTTGTATGAAATTTTTTAGTGCAAAGTGCGGAAAAAGCAGCAATTTTGCAGAAAATCGATTTTCCTGTTACAGTTAATAAATGGCGCATAATAAACACTAATCGAAAACAATTGCCCCAAAACGAAAAAAAATCGCTAGAAAAATTTTAAATCATAAGAAAATATTTCAAAAAAATTAAATTTTTTTTTAGTTCCAAGAAAGGGTTTGGCTTTGCAGTTTTACAGATCATCAAATTTTAGTGTAATAAAGTGCAAGTTTCAAGTGGCTAAGAGTTCGCGTTGATTTTTAATTATATGTAAAATAAGAACATGAACTTTAAAAATTATTAAAAATTAATAGTATACTAGAATTTAACTATATATAAAACTGCATACCTCAAAATTTTCTATTAAACAAACAAATTTAATTTTGGTGAAATTTTTCCTTGAAACATTTCAAATTTTACTTTTTTATTCAAAATTTGTTCCAACTAGTATTTATATAACATTTATTAATTGGAACAGGAAAATCGATATACTTCAAAATTGCTGCTTGTTCCTCGCTTTGCATTAAAAAATTTAATACAACACATAAAAATTCAAAATTCGGGCTCAGCTTGTCTCTTTCTATTTTTAAAAGCTTTCATTAAAATAAATTTATCAAATTGTTTGAAAAACGAAGGCTTCAGTGAATTATGAACATTAAATTGCAGTTTTGAACCACTGTGCAACTGTAAGAAACAAAAAAAAAATTAAAAAAATTAAAAATAAAATATTTACAAGAAATTTATAAAAATAGCATAAAGTGCAATAAAATGTGCGGTCAATAGCCGCCAAAACAGTAACAGCGCCAGCCGCTGCGCGCTCATCGGCGGTGTTTGGTTCGGCTGTTGCAGGCATTGAATTTGCGTTCAACATTTGTCGCTGTTGTCGTTTTTTTTCGCCTGCGTCAGCTCTTCTTAGCCAAATGCTTTTAATACCTTTTTAGCGTGTTTATGCTCTTTATGGTATCAAATGTTGCATTCGCGTAAATTAATTGAAATCGAGCAACAACAACAAAAAGGCAGCGAATACAAACAACAGCACAAGCAACATAACGAGCCGTCAAGTGTTGCATGGTGCGGAGAAGACAAGTGAAGGCTGAAGAAGTGTAGTGGCAAGGTAGCGATGCCAGTAAGCGTTTGCTTCTGTTGTTGCCACTTCGCTTGTTGCACGTCAAGCAGCGCAGCAAAAGCGGTGGCAGCAACATCTTCTCGCCGCCGTCGGTGTGGCATCGGTGGCAACAGCAGATGGCGTTGCACGGTTGCAGATGTTGCCGGATAAAATTAACGACAAGGCGGCGCTTAACAAAAGGGTATAACAAACAACAATAACAACAACAACAGCATCAGCATCAAATAATCAGCTTAAGCTTTTATTGCAAGACCTTGCCGCTGCTGCCAGTGTGTGAACGAGAATTTGTGTACGTGGCAATCAATGAGGAAACGATCACACAGCGCAATCAAGCACAATCGCCGCCAGATTTGAATGGAATCAGCCAAGTACGATCGATGGTGAAATGCACGTGAAACCACTGCGAGATATAAAAGTCCAAGAGTGGAAAATAATAAAAAGCTGAAAAAATTGCCGTAATAAAAGTAAAAAGTGCGGCTGACCAATCGACCGCCTGAGCGAGCGGCGCTGCAGGAGCGGTGTGTGCGGCGGCACTTTGAGCGGGGCAAGAGCAGCCGGTGTGAATGGCAGTGGTGGCGTTTGTTTGTTCAAAAATTATTGGCTATGTAGAATTTAATGCATGTTTTGCGCCAAATGGAGGATGTAAATTTTATGCTAACATGACAACCAACGAACAAACCAAAAACAAATGAGATGACGACGCGCGGATGCGATGTAGGGAAGTGTGGTGAGGCGAGTCGTCAGTAAGTAGGATCAAAGCGGTTGGCGAGCAAAAGAAATAGGATGCTACAGGCGCAGGCGCATCTGAACGGTAGCTGCGCTGCAGATCGTACATTGACACGATCCAGCCAGTTGATCGGCTGCTTGTACATTTGCATGCGAATGCGCTGCTGCTTTGCCGTACTATTACTATGAGAATGTGGCCGATTGAAGCTTCCTTACGGACTATGTAGTATGTACGTAAGTTCTGCCACGATTTGTTCGCATAAATTTCATTTTATTGCCGCACGGCCACCACCGTCGTGGTTGTGGCATGCCAAAATGTTAGCATGGAAAATTATGTACAATTAAAATATTTATTAGTTGCTTCTGATAAAAAAAAATCTATTATGCACTAGCAACTATTAAATGCCGCTTGCTTGGCTGGGACATGACTTTCACATGACTAACTTAAATATATGTATGTATGTGTGTACGTACTTCTTGGTTTTGTGAGGGTAAGAAATAATGTACATATAAGCGGGACACAGATGAGAAAAATCTTATTATGTGGTTTGAATAATAATATTGAACGATTTCTTTAAGCGGTAGCAAGCTAAGCTACAATTCTATGCGTTGATTAGCACCGGTTAGATTAGGATAGGTTAGGGGGACGTGGATAGAAGCTTTCACCTTTCTACTCGGAGATACCTATACAAAGATCAAGCAATTAGTTTGCTGAACCACTTACTAATCCAACTAAAGGGTTCCATCACCAATATCACAGCCATACTGGTAAAGCAGCGTGAGCCCTTGAGTCAGCTCATTTTAAGGAACGGACATCGGTACAGAACGTGTTCAACTGCATTCTACTCTTTTTCATCGTGGCAGCATCTACAGAGAGAACTCATTTGTATTAGCTCTCTATACAGCACCCGTCCATTAGCATGTAGTTCCGTTGACTTTCAAAAGTCTTGCGTCTGCTTCCTATTTAACCGAATTTATAATAACCTTGAGAACTCACATTTATCTCGTTTGGTCCATAAGTCATTTTTCCGACTAAAGGACTTTCTTTGGTATTCCTAATATGATCACTAAATTCTGGTTGTATAGATTAGTCATTTTTATTTATTCTCAACTCACCACTACATTTCGCCATCTTATCAGCTGTCTCGTTTCCTTCTATATTGCTATGTTCGGCAAACCAGCAAAGAATTACATTAAGATGACCCAGTGGTGTGATCGCGTCACGAAATTTCCATACAACCCCCGTTTTGGTCGTTCACAACGTGGGATTGATCGCTCGATCGGAGACGGTCTTTTGTGTCAATACGATGGCACTCATCGAACCCAGCATCTCCGTATGGATGAGGTATAGCATTTTTCATGAATATTTTGGAATCTGAGTCTCCTTAGCGCAACTCAAATTGGGATGCCTTTTTCGTCTGAGCTCCGATGTGGGAACCAACTACCTTTTTATGGGGATAGAGTCGATATGAATCCCAATACCTCTTCCCAACCGACGAGCAACGCAAATGATTTGTACTAGACCGCAGACATCCTTGATTCTTCGGCCTAAGGTATTACGTGGTATAAGCCGATGACAGCTGACAATATTCCATAGAAAAAATCTGAACAGGAATCTGAGGTCAGCCGCCATATACGTATCTATTCTATACATAAAATAAAATTGTAACAGGCCGATGTCTGTACATTATAGATATTAAAGAAAAATTAATATGAGGGTTATTTATTAGACCAAGATAAGCCAAATCAACAATTTATAGAATTTTTGTATGTCAGTCTGTTTTCACCGCCTCATTGCTAAAGGTGTAGCTTTCATTATAGGAAGAAAATAATTGGAGTGTTGCCACCTGTTTAAAAATTGCAGTTAAGTAAATTCATAAGATTAAGCAAATACTGCAATATGTCTATCAAAAGAAAGAGGTTTAGGAAGGTTTACAGCCGAAAATATTTTTGCGAAAGGTTGCCACCTGTTTCAAAATTTTAATTTGATTTGAATAATTAAATATTGCAATATGGGTATCAAACTTAAGACGTTTAGGAAAGCTTACCGCCAAAAATATTTTTGAGGAAAGTGGCCACCTGTTTGAAAAATTTTATTTGTTTATTAAATTGGCAAAATATATGAAATATTACAGTGCGAGTATCACACTTAAGAAGTTTAAGAATATTAACCAGCGAAAATATTTTCGTAGCGGTTTGCCACCTATTTGTAAATTTTTATTCAAATAAAGTGATAAGATATGGTAAACACTGAACTAGTACACCTTTGAAGAATGTGCACGATATTTTGAATCAAGCTAGAGGATTACAAATTAAATTAAATACCTTCAAAAACATATTAACCAACTCCTTTATTCATAAAAAAAAATTATGGTTCATAAATAGAAAATTTGTTTGAAAATCTAACGTCGTAAAGCTCCTCAAGGATATTTAATTTTTTTTTAATGAAGCCATACGAGTTTCGGGAGGGAGTAACAACACAAACAGGACTTTTTTTATTTTGGTAGTTTTAAAATAAATTTTGGGTTAATATTCCATTATTTTATACTTTTAACGTTTATTGTTATAGTTTTTTTATCATAATAAATGAACAAACCATTATAGGTATTTTTCCTCAAATATTGCAATGCCTTTGGTAATCCGGTTTCCTATATAGTCCTGACTGAGCTGGTTTTAATTGATCCGGATTAAATAAGTTCTTAATCTTACTGGCTTGACTTTACCATGGCCTCTGCTAAATTTTGGAGACTCCGTAGTCGACAAGAGCATGAAAATTTGTACTAAAAATTTTAAAGGAGCATCTCTGTATGCGCTTATTTGTTCTACCGGCAAATAAAGGAGTTACCATTTGACTTATCCAAAAGTAATTATGAACTGCGCGATTACCATTTAAAGCAACCGAAAAGATAAATATGTTTAAGCGCATATGCAAGTATGAACTCATAAGCTCCATATGCAGCTTAGCAGTCAAAACTATCAGCTAAGCCCACACACGGAGCGCTTGCCAACAATTGCTGAGGTACATAGGTTTTTTCCAGGCATCTGATCGCTGAACAATACTGGGCGCAGCAATGTCAAAACCGAACATTCATCGCCATGCACACAAGCAACCGTCGTCAGTTAACTGCCCCATCGAACGGTCAGCGTGTTTGGTGTCGCTGCTAATGCCATTGCCATCGCCATCGTCATCGCCAGCGTTGTTTTGTAGCAGCCCTGGCCCTGTCTTTGTCGTTGTTGTCGACAATTATTGACAACACAATGGCTTGAATGTAATTAATCCTGACATAATCTGAGCAGATAATTTCCTACTATTTTTGGTGCGTGCCTCACTGGCTGGTTTACCTGCTGGACTAGCGGCATAGCGGCCTGTTTACCAACCGGCGGGGCGAAAGACCAACAACCAACCGATTGGTGCCTACTGACTACCGCGTGGATCTTTTTCGGCTGCTAGCCAACTGACCGCCATGGCCACTGTCACGGTCATCGTCAGCCATTTATGTTAGCCGCCGCGCGTCGCTGTCAAATGAGTAGACAGAGTGACAACGCTTTGCCATGCTAAGCTATGATCCCACCGCATAGTGCTTCACTAAGGCTATAGGTTTTACATCTGCAATACGTAAGCATATGTGTTTATGACAGTGTCTGGCTGTGGAAATTTATGCAGTTGATATGTCATTTATGCTGCTACTGCCATTGCTGTTAGCTGCTGTGATGTTGACCCTTTTGGTCAACATATCATTTTATGGATATGAATGCCGCTACCTTATTTCGCTTACTTAGTCATAGATTTTGACAGCATTTTGTGTGTTGAAGTGGGCAATTTAGCTGATAGCGCTGGAAAAGAATACGACTTAGAAAAGCAGAGGGGCAAGAACAACGCGGCCAGCGGTGTGAAGCCTTTGGCTAAGAGCGATCAGTTCTATCACTTCGCAGACTGGGTTTGAGGTCCAGCGATAGAGATACTTTACCCGGGCGTCTGGCTAAGGCCATCAACATCCTGATGGGCGATGAAGAGTAGCATCCTTCAGGAAGTGGCCGATTTTCCAACAAACACTACGGATGGAAACCTGGGAAGAGTTCGAGCATAAGAAGTTTATGTCACAGTGGGTAAGCAAAGGATCAGGTGCACTTGATAAAACTCAGATCAGCCTTTAACCCACTCAAGGGTCAAAATTCTGCCCACGGACGCACCGAATACAACTCTAAGAGCGAGGGAGTGTTCAACTATGGACTAAAATCATCGACGGAACTCTAGCAGAGCTAAGTAGATGAGCTGAGGAATGTGATCTTAGAGTGAACTCAGAGAAAACAGAATNAAATAAATATTGAATAGAGGAAAGAAAGCGAGCATTGTATATTACTCCTATAATCAACTTTGTGGGAAGAAATAGGGGTCTTAATTCAAAAAAACTTATTTCCTATAGACCGTCAAATAATTCAAACCGCATTGCTATTGGCTATAAGACTCAGAGAACTGAGTATATGAAAAAAAGAATGATCGGTCATAGCGGTATAATTACTCGATTGCCACCTAAGATGAGACTAGCTGCCCATTAATACGACCTGAAGTAGAGTTTTGCAGGCCTTACGGGGTATCCTTCCATCGGAAGCGGACTGGGACGAAGAACTTGATATTAATGCCTGGATACATAATCTGTAAACCGATGGCTCCAAAATGGAATGGGGAGTTGGAACAAGCGTTTACTGAATCCGTGAGATTAAGAAGATAAATTCTTCTGCCCGATTTTGCAAGTGGTTCCTCAGATAGCCAGGCCTTGGCGCCTTTTACAACAAGGGGAAACTAATCAAGGAGTGCAGGAGTCTTTTAAACGCAGTAAGTAGTCAGCTCGATATAAATTTAGCTTGGACCCCGGTTATCGCAACCTTCCCTGAAACGAAGCTGCAGAAGAGTTAGCCAAAGAGGAGACATCTTTCTCCACAATTTTCAGAAATCGGATCTAAGGTGGCGCACGGCAGCAGGCTGCCATATACCCAAACCCTTGTGGCCCGTGTACAACCCTCAGAGACAACGCTGGCTTATCAAGAAAAACCGGATCTGATGTTGTATGGCTTAGGCCGGTTGGCACCAACTAGGCGTCGCGTTCAACGACTTCTGTAGAAGCTGCAGAGACGAAACGAACAGGAAATAGTGTGCTCCTTCTTTGCAAATGTGTGGCTCTAATGAGGAACAGAAATACCATACTAGGAGCATATGAGTTCTCATCCTAACGAGAGAAAATCTGGTGTAAGCCTCCACAACATACTTAACTTTTTCAATAACGCCTGTTGTATCTAATATTGTGGTATTAAAATGGCACTAAACTGCTACTTGGGCGTTTCCCCTACCATTCTATCCTAATCTAACCAAATCAAGGCAGGTCCGAAATCTGCGGTTCCTCAAAGAGCCTGCCGTTCTGTGATCAGTGACGCTCCGGTGGATCGATGTGAAAAAAGGAAATATTCATTTGTATGTGCTCAAACTTAAGATATATTTGCCTCAAAAGCGGTCGGCGAACATCGCCGCGAGTGAATCCTAGTGGTGCAAATCTTCCTAAAATCCATGGCAATCCATATTGTTATGTAAGGCTATAGTCAGGATCATTATGAAGACAGCCCTTAAAACCTCACTTAACCTTAGATTCACAGAATGTCTCCACAACAGCGGCTCTAGATCAGCTACTCGGACCGGAGACCCAATATCCCAGATAAGTCTTTGTGACGCAAAAGCAGCCCAATCAAGTGAAAAGCTCCCACGGCTCTACGCGCATTGCCAGGAGGCCCATCACCCAAGGTGCCGCCGGCCACGTCGTATTGCATGCGAGCGCACTTCCGGCATTAATAATGAGTGAGTATAATTTTTCTTAATCCCAAGAGGTACGTTTGAATAAAAATACTACTAGGAGCCATTTAATTGAAAGGTCGTTAAAGAGTGAAAGCTAATATCCGGTAGACTAAGAGAAGGCGCTCAGTTTGGAGAGTAAAATCTACCAAATAATGATGCCCACCAGAAAGCCAAGCATGCCCTTCGGCGACCTGCATTTCAGTTAACGCAATTTTGTGATCTTGACTCAGTAATATAAAATGGTGGGTAAGAAATTAGGAGACATCCTTAAGGAGAACACAGAACTACACTTAAATAATTAGGCGAATACGGGATAGTTCCAACACAACGTTGTTTGTGTTGCTGTGCCTAATAAAACGGCGGGAATGATCAGAAAGTTGTAATGAATAATTTTTGTTCGTCGAGAGATGGCTCTGATTTGCAATTGCTTTGCTGAGCTCAAAGTCGACCTGTCGGCGAAGTAGTTTACTCGCTAATGCTAGCTTGAAGGCATACAAAATTTCTCGCTTATTCTAAGTTATGACTGGCGACAGTTACGTGGAAATCACTTCAACATTTTCTGCGCAACTGCCTACCCTTGGCGGGGGTCTTACTAAAATGCTGTGGCTAACCAAGACGTGTGATCAACCGCCTGAGCCTAGCCCTAATCTAAACGAATAAATTTCTTTCACTTCGGAGACTGTCTTATATATGACAAGTAAGAGCAGCGCTGTCTTCGGCTATGCCGAAGGCTTCATACCAAATATGTAATTAAAGTAATTCTAATTTCCCATTCAACTACTTACACTAAAACGAAGCCATCGAACAATACCCAAAATTATCAGCTTGTAGCTAGTAACGTGATAGCAATAAATTTCAAATTTGGTCCCAAATGCACATCGAGATTCGACAATAAATTCAATTGCTTTCTCAGACTTGTCAGTGCAAAGCAATTGGAAATGCAACTTTAATAACTAAAAACAAATAAGTACTTATATGTACAAAACTAATGGTGCTCAGTCAAGGTAGTCATTAAATTCAACTAGCGCTTGTAAATGTTGGTTACACCAGTGTGCCTTCATACTTACATACATATATAGCTAATATTTGCCTATCGATCTCACACAATATCTACTTCTCATGCTCGTATGTGCCGCATATTATCTATGACTTGTTTTGTTAATTGAACATGAAAGCCTCGCGCACACACCACCTCCGATCTGCCTGCACCATTCGATTGCACCATTCAGCTGCTCCTTATTTCCTGCCATGTACGAGAACTTGCTACCCCCCATTCATAGGCACAAAAGCGCTTATCAGCACAACAGCGTTTTAGCATTGACTAGCCAAGCAACCAAGCAACTACCGGCAGCTACTGATTGTCGAAAGTCCATGCCAATTTCGTACTACTCATATTTGTACTTGAAATGCTATTTGTGTTCACAACGATGTATGTATTATTTGTAAGTAAGTACTTGCCAAGTTGTCAATTACAATGCCAGTTTGCCCGTATAAGTTGTAATGCGAAGATACTCCGCAGTGCTTGGGCTTGTGTGGCAGGCGAAGTGCAAGGTTTAATTTTGGTACTAAGTACATGCATATATAATTCCAAGCATGGTTGGCTCTGTTGATTTGATTATGCGATTTTTATGAGGTTGTAAGTAGTTATGAAGGTACATGTTCGATGTGTTCATGAGATTGTGGGGTATTCCATAGAAATAGATTTTAAGCTGCCACAAACTGGAAAGTAATGAAATAAGAAATTAATGGGTAAATAAAAAGCCTATGGGCCAATTTCACAGTGTGTAGTTAACTCAGAATCGACAGTTAACTAGAGATTTTCAGTACAAAATTCTGTAGTTAACTCCCGATTCTGAGTTAACTACGCATTGTGAAATTGGCCCTATATGTTTCTATTCCGTCGTAGGTAGAAAGTAGAGCCGCAATGTCGCAAAGTCTCTTATATAAATAAAACAAATGTTCGTCAAATAGAATGTATTCAGAAGTACCCTTGTCCCCAGATAGAGCCGGCATTCCGATTCCCCTATAATACCTAATTGGTGCATATGAAATCGTGGTTGGTTGTGGGCTGGTAGGTTGCTTGAAACCATTTCTGTTTAGTTGAAGAACATTCAATTTATTGAAAGGGCGCTCAGAGTGTACCCATTAAGTAATTATGGTTCTCGGCGAAGACCAACTAAAACCACAGAATGGTTCCGGTCCTAAGAAGGCAGTTAAGGATCCTTCTCGCGCCAACTCGTCAGCGACCTCGTTACTTTCTATCCCAGAGTTTTCCGGTACCCAGCAAAGAGTTGGTGTATTTTTGCTGTCAGAGTTTAAAGCGTGGTAAAGAAGTCTTTGGCCAGTTTGGATTTCGCCATCCTGTTTGAGATGACCCAGATGGCTACTTGGATATCTGAAAGGATAACTAGAAAGGCGCCCTTCAAACTCTTTTAATGTGTAATTTGCCATAGGTTAGCTAAAACTTCAGAATGGAATACCTTTGACCATCTGCCGTGGTCCATAGACAACAGCACCGGCTCTGTCATCTATCCTCGAACCGAGCATGTAGCAATATTTTAACAATCTTCGCAGTCTGAGATTTTCACTTTCTAACTTTCTGCCCAAGCAGAACTCTTTGATTACGGAATCAGATACTCCGAAAGTTTTTCCAAACCTGATATCTTCCAAAGAACATTTGAGTGAAGTTTCTTTTTAGGGATGAAGTCATTGTATAGTCTAAATTGCGATAAATATGGATATTTTTATTTATTTTACACAACTTTGTTTTACGAGATATAAGGATTTATATGGAAGAAGTTTGAGAAAGTTTTAGAAAGATTTAGGGTATATGTAGGTTAAAACCATAAAGCGCAGCCAAGTTTAGATTGGGGTTTCGTTTTGTAAACATATTTAAAGCAGGTTCAAGGGTCTCATGTTCCAAGCAAACCTGCTAGGGAGAATTTTCGGCACTGCTTAAAAATGTATTCATACATATAGGTACAACAGTCAAGTTTAAAAAATAGTCTTTTACTCTAACCCGTTTTTTCTTCACGCATTTATTAAAGGAGAGAGTGTCGAAAAACCTTAAGGCGTGAGCAGGTCATTAAAGAAGCATTGTGTGTATCAGCAGCGTCGATCAAAAAGAGAGCTGTTACTGTAAGTGCGTACATATAAGATCTGTAGGAACCTTTAAAGAGGTCTTCTTGCGGGATATATTTTGTTGGAGACTGGCCTGTTGCGAGTTTTAAAAAGCGTCGTCAGTGGTAGCATATCATCCCTCCCATTTTCTTGAAGTTGAATGTTTATATGGCTGTTCACTTCCAAGCTCGTATTGCTTCCTTTAAAAAACCATTTTGAAGAACGGAAAAGTCTAAGTCTTTGCAATTATAATTATAAGATACTGATTTAGAATTTTATACAGTGCTGTCGTTGGAACGGTGCCTTTGCACGCCATCGTTCTCTTCTATTCTCTCACATTTTTCAATCAATACCACTAGTTAACGCCTAATTGGAGTGAACTATATAAATTCAAGGGAAGAGTCTAGAGTCGTAATCCTCTTCTATGACGACTATTGTGAGCTGAAATTATACAATCTTGCGAAGAATAACATTCAGTTTTTTGAAACCAGTCTGGCTACTTTGTCCCATAAATATAGGTTATCCGTAGTCCTTATTATGACAGAGGCTAATTCAGAATGCCCTGTTCTTTTTTAATTGTTGGTTCTACCGATACTCCGTCTTGTAAGACCTCCACCTCCCTGTATCGTAGGCCTTTAGCTGAAGCGTCCCTGTGTCAGTCTACTTCTCCAACTTCGAACTTATTTTTGTTGTTGTCTTTGAGGTGGCTCAATTCAAGGTGCAGGTATCGCACGACATTTTCCTTATCGCTTATTTAGTAGGTGGATATACCTTTGTGTTAAGTTGAAAGATCTGATGCGGGTCACTGCCTCCGTCTGGCTTCCTTGCAAAAAGCAGCTTCCAGTTTACTGTGGGTATAGAAATTAAGAGCAGAGCGACCCCGCCGCGGTTCTTTTGAACGTGAGGTCTTCGTTGGATTTAAGGGTTTGGCTACCCTCAATCCCCTTGCTATGTACATAAAAAGATTGTGGCCTTGTGCGGTTTGTTTGTCACCTGTGCAAAAATTTCTTCCAACACTTCTCTCCTCATCGATTAAGTTTCAACGTTTCTGCGATATATTTCAATTTGTCTGACTTCGGTCGATCAGCGTCACGATTAAGTGTCATCTGAAAGACTAGCTGACTACTGCCAGTGGTCATGTTTTTGTTTCTATCGTTTGGTCACATATTTTCAATCGTCTGTTGAACGCGATATTTTGGTAGTCAGTTAGGGAGGTAATATTGGACTTAACTGAATTACTTAATAGTTTGAAAATTGCAACAGTGGTGATCATTGCTTATGCAGCTCTCCAGCCTTTGGCGTGATCGGCCGAAGGGGATTCTTAAAGAGCACTCTTCGCTGATCAGCAGCGGAGATCAGAGGCGTTCATTGAGAACCACCGGTAGAATCACAAGTAGATCCAGCAGTACTTTTATCATTGTCAGAAAGCACCGGGCGATCTCAGGTAAGAGGTTAGGTTACATTGGGTTCATGACCCCACTGCTCTCAAGCCAAGAATGGAGACAGGAAACTGGTCAGTGAAATATGTTGTTCTCACAGATCAGTTAGGTATATCGTTCAGCTTTCATCTTCCTAACTATTGCAATGCTTTTCAGGCGAAACTGATGTCCGAAATGCTGGGACAGTGCGATAGGATTGCTAGTCTTGATATCTAGCGAAAACTTTNCTTTCATAGCACGACATTGTCGGAAATTGACATCAGGCATATACTTGGTATCGCTCTTCAAACTGGTAACTTTCTATTGAATGAAAAATGGCAAATGGAATCAATTTATGACCTGATCGGCACAACACTTTGACCTACCATCGCATAAAGTCTCGACTTGACCTAAAAAAGGAGGTGTTTGCGGAGAATGCCTGATTGGAATAAACGCTAGACTGGGCAACCCTTGGCACGACTATTTCAGAAGTCGTATGGACGCGGATGGGGCAGATACAATCCAAAACCTGCTCTGCAACTGCACAGCAGTCTGTAGTTACTTATCTTATGATCTGAATAACCTAAGAGCAGCGGACGATATGAGCTTATCCGCTTTTTTACTGATTCACAAGTGATTTTTTTTTTT